>NW_015176494.1:0-31648 GCF_001447785.1 Gekko japonicus | reverse complement strand
AGTGGAGAAAATGAGCCCAGACATGGCCTCTTGCAGGGTCACGTCAGAGCATTGATGCTGAGCGGCTCAGGAGTCACGTGTGGCTCTTTGACTGGCACTGGTCCCCAGTGTGCCACCCACCCGATATTTTTATTTATTTATTTATTTATTTAAGCATTTTTACCCCGCCCTCCCCGCAAGCGGGCTCAGGGCGGGGAAAGTGGGCAAGGCTGTTGCCCAGGGAGGCTTGCGGTTGGCAAGTGGTTCCCCCCTTGAAGTAACCACGGCCAGAAGGTCTGGAGGAGACGGGGAAGCTGTGAGCCAGGGGTGGAAAGAAAAGGCCCAGCCTCCCCCCACCTACCCTCCCTCGCAGTCTCTGTGCTCTCAGCTGGAGGGGAAGGGGGGCCCTGGCGCGGCCAGTGGGCGGTTTGTCTTGGAGGCGAGGGCCCCTGAGAATGATGTGCTCCTTGAAAAAGAGGCCCGAGAGGCTTCAGCCCCCCCCCCCGAAGACACCTGTACGATATCTGTTGGTCTGTGCTGGACTGGGGCCCCGCTTCTCTCCGCCTTCGCTTGCTGAGTGCCGAAGCGCCCACAGTGCCCAGGGCTTCAGTTCTTTGTGTGCCCACCCCATGTTTATTTTATGCCTTCCTTTCCAAAATGCATTCAAGGAAATTACATTTCTATCATGCATTCTTTGGAGAAGAAATGTCTGCAACCGTATTTGAGGGCATACATATTTCATGACTAGCACATGGATACTAAATAAAAAATGACAGCTTCTTGGATGTGGCTGCACTCTGAATATGTGCCTAGAAATAATGAAGTCTGTGACGATTGGGAAGAGGAGCAGCCAGGAGAGTAGCAGATGTGTGCGCATGTTGGGCTCATGCGCTCGGGCTCCAGGAAGCGTCGGTGGGCCGGGGAGAGCAGCCGTCGCTTTCCCGGCTGTGAGGGGAATGTGTTGGTGATAAGTGCCAAGTTTCTTGTTCTGTCAGTTGGGAAACGAAGCATCGAGGCTGTTTTATGCTGCTGAGCTGCACTGGCCGCCGTTTGTTTTTGTTCTGGAGGGCGTCCAGGCTTTTCAGATCCTAGATTTGCAGTCCCTGCATACATTGATGAGGCTGGGTGGAGGGGGGGTTCAGGCACAGGAGAGAGGCACGGCGAACATTATTCCGCAGCATGCGCCACGGTCCCCCACTGTACATTCCACACCTCATTGCATGTTTCCGCCAGTCCCTAATCTTTGTTGCAGAGGCAGAAAAGAAAGAGCTGGACCCGTGGAGTCTTCTTTCCCGTTTTATGTGCTGTGTCCTGATCCTTGGATGGGCTCTGGTTCAGTGGAGGGCTCTGATCCCTCAGCTCCTTTTCCTCCCGCAGAGGGTGACACCAATGGAAGCTGCTGCGGCATCGCTCGTCTTGCCTGCGATTGGGAGGTGTGCAGACATGGACGTTCTCTGAAGGGTGGAGCTCAGAGCTTCCACACGCCATTGCAACTCCAGTTGTGCCTCTGTGCCTGAAGCAGAAGTAGGCACCATCTGTCATCCTGGCTGCTCAGGCCAGCCAAGCACGTGCACACGGACGACGGGGGCTTCTCCGAACAGCAGCGCAGAGTCAGAGGATCTGGTGCTCTGTCGGGGTCAGGGCTGTCGGGGTTCGATAGTCAGATCACACCACACGGCGCTTCATAAGAAGTATTCTGTTTATTGGTCGTTCCTAACTATGACACATGAACGTCTTTTGTCAGGAATGGCCCAAAGCAGCAGGGGGCCCAGAGTTATACTAGTTTCAAAATACCCCACATTACAAGCAGAAGCCAATAAGCATCGTGCGTGCGAACGGGAGAAAAGCAGGTCAGGAGCAGCTGGAACCCCAAGGTCAGCAAAACATAAGCAGATAACAACTCAGACAGGAGACATCATCTGTATACCAGGCTGGGGAGAGGAGGATGTCCCCCCCCCCACATTCCAGGGAAATGGCAGCGTTAACTGACAAGGGCCTAGGCTCTCCCACTGAAAAAGAATCAGGCAGTAGGCAATGGGAAAGACCTTGGTCTGCCTGGGAAACCAGCCGTGGCTGGTTGGCTCAGACTGAGCTGGCTGAAACTTAACCCGGCGAAGACAGAGGTCCTGTGCCTGAGTCGGGGTGGTTTGGGGATGGGGATCCCTCTCCCAACCTTTGACGGGGCACCATCGGTGCCAGCGCCTGCAGTGAGGAGTTTGGGAGTGCTCCTGGATCCCTCCTTAACTATGGAGGCCCAGGTGGCAGCCACTGCTAAGTTGGCCTTTTACCACCTCCGGCTGATTCAGCAGTTGATTCCCTTCCTCGACTGCAACGACCTGGCTACAGTGATCCACGCGATGGTCACCTCGAGGTTGGACTACTGTAACGCTCTTTACATGGGGCTGCCCTTGTTGCAAATCAGGAAGCTGCAGCTAGTGCAGAATGTGGCGGCCAGGCTTTTGATGGGTCTCCCTAGATGGGAACACATCCGGCCTGCACTGAATGCAGGAGGGCTTCTAATGTCCTGGCCCCACTGGTGGACCTCCTGATGGCACTGGTATTTCTGGCCACTGTGTGATACAGAGTGTTGGACTTGATGGGCCTTTGGCCTGATCCAACATTGGCATCTCTTATGTTCTTATGAATGCACTGCACTGGCTACCAATAGCATACCGAATTCACTTCATGGTGCTAGTACTTACCTTTAAAGCCCTTTATGGCCAGGGTCCGACATACCTGAGGGACCGCCTTTCCCCACACATACCCCAGAGAGCACTACGGTCTGGGGCACAACACTGGCTAGTGGTTCCAGGCCCCAAAGAGGCCAGGCTCACTACTACTAGGGCTAGGGCCGTTTCGGTGGTGGCTCCTACCTGGTGGAATGAGCTCCCGGAGGAGATCATTTGCGGATGATACAAAGTTGTTCAGGGTGGTGAAAACCAGTGAGGATTGTGAGGCACTCCAAGGGGATCTGTCAAGGATGGGCGAGTGGGCGTCAACATGGCAAATGGGGTTCAATGTGGCCAAGTGCAAGGTGATGCACATTGGAGCCAAAAATCCTAAATATAAATACACATTGATGGGGTCTGAACTGGCAGAGACTGAGCAAGAGAGAGATCTTGGAGTTGTAGTGGATAACTCACTGAAAATGTCGAGACAGTGTGTGACTGCAATAAAGAAGGCCAATGCTATGCTGGGGATTATTAGGAAGGGTATTGAAAACAGATCAGCCAATATAATAATGCCCCTATATAAATCAATGGTGAGACCTCATTTGGAATACTGTGTGCAGTTCTGGGCACCACACCTTAAAAAAGATATTATAGCTTTGGAAAAAGTGCAGAAAAGAGCAACTCGAATGATAAAAGGGTTGGAACACTTTCCCTATGAGGAAAGGTTAAAGCGCTTAGGGCTCTTTAGCTTGGAGAAAAGACGACTGAGGGGTGACATGATCGAGGTTTATAAGATTATGCATGGGAAAGAGCAGATAGAGAAAGAGGTACTTTTCTCCCTTTCTCACAATACAAGAACTCGTGGGCACTCCATGAAACTGCAGAGCGGTCGGGTTAGAACGGATAAAAGGAAGTACTTCTTCACCCAAAGAGTGATTAACACATGGAATTCACTGCCACAGGAAGTGGTGGGTGCTACAAGCATGGACGGCTTCAAAAGGGAATTAGATAAGCATATGGAGCAGAGGTCCATCAGTGGCTATTAGCCACAAGGTATAGCTAGGGGCTCTGGGGCAAGTGATGCTCTGTCTTCTTGGTGCTTGGGGGGGGGGCAACAGTGGGAGGGCTTCTAATGTCCTGGCCCCACTGCTGGACCTCCTGATGGCACTGGTATTTCTGGCCACTGTGTGACACAGAGTGTTGGACTGGATGGGCCTTTGGCCTGATCCAACATTGGCGTCTCTTATGTTCTGATGAAGCCGCCCTGAGCCCGTTTGTGGGGAGGGCGGGATAGAAACCCAATAAATAAATAAATAAATAGAGAGTGGCCACCCGTCTGACTCAGGAGAAGGCAGCTGCAGGTGCTCGTCTGAACACGAAGCTAGAGGTGAAGGAGGATTGGAGTGGGGGATCCAACACGAATGCCTCCAGCCAGAAGCAGCATATTATGCCGGCATGCTGAGGGCAGAAACTCAACCCCCAAAGATGGCACCCCAGACGTGCATGTAGCAAACCCCCAAGACTCAGGCAGGGGTGTGGAGAGGAGGAATGGGTGGGAGGGCTTGACCCTTCATCCCCTTGCCCGTTCCCCGCTCCGGACTGCTGTCTGGCCGCTGGTCTTCTTGGAAGGCTCCAGGCACGTGGTTGGGAGAAGAGGGGAGGAGTGGGTGGAGGTTCCCCCAGAGTAGTGGCTGCCCCTTCTGAAGAAGGTGATCCGTTATGTGGGGCTCCATATTGTACAGCCGGCACCAAGTCTGTTTTTTGTTGAATCCGTTTAGGAGATTTATACGCTGCCTGTCCAAAGGCCTTCCTGAGGTGGCTCACGAGGTAAAAAATATACAGTGAACGCAGCACTTGTGTAGCACTAGCGGAGCAATCCATTTCAGCTGTGGCCGTCTGTAAACATCCTTGGTCACCTTGCATGGTTCTTCCGAGAGGGAGGAAATTGCCCCACGCGGCAGAGTCATGGGAGTGTTGGGAAAACCAGGCTGACACACAGTCAAAGGTGGGGAAACATGCTGGTTTGAAACAAAGACACCACCAAATATTTTATGCATTTATTTTTCAGATTTGTATTCCACCCTCTCCAGAAATTTAAAAGCAGATTGCACTATTGGACAATAATGTTAAAATGTACCCTTTTCTTATTTCTAATAAATAAGAACTGAGGCCAGCCATGCAAGGCTGCAGTCTAGCATACCAATCTGGAAGCAAGCTGTACTGAGAACCATGGAATTTACAAGCAAGAAAGCATAAATATTTACATGCAAACACATATATTTACTGGGGAGGAAGTCCAGTTGAACTTACATTTGAATAGTCAGGCACAGGACCTGTCTGCACATCACTACAGATCTGTTCTAGCCTATACTTTTTTAAACCAAGAAATTGGAAAATCCTTTAACAAACATACAAAAGTAAACCAAAAGTCATCATAACTTGTATAAACTTTTCTTCATTTCACAAAAGTAAATCAGGACACCAGACTGATTTTGACACCAAAGTCTTAATCAGTGGTCAACCAAATGTTAACAGTTATGTAATACAAAATAAAAGTATGTCTATAACAAGTATGTTTGAACAATTTACAAGGATCACATCAATTTAATAGACATTTTGTCAAGCTTGGCTGGTCGATTCCTTCCAGCCCTGTCTCCTTTACCCTCGCTTGCCATGTTAAATTCCTAGGGGGGGGGAGTGAGTGTTATTGGAGTACAGCGTGGGCATGGTCTTGAAGCGAGCCCCAAGTGAGACTGACCTTGGAGATCTCTATGCCAGCCTAGGTTAGAATGGGGCATCATATATCTGTCCATGTTGCCATAGAAATGCTAGGGGGTAGGCATGACGTGGTTGTGAATGGAGTTTTTTGGTTTTACCTATAACCTGTATGTTCCCGCGGGTTTTCCTCAGTCCTAACAAAAGTTCTTGAACCTACAGCAATCATAGCTCTAATAAAGCATTACACTGCCAATAGTGTGTATGGAGTGAATTAGCTGGGGACACATGTCACGCAGTTTAATGTTCAGAAATTCCCCACAGAATTAAAGTAATAATTAACATAAAATAATTCTCAGTGACTCATTAGATCGTGTGCAGCCAGTTTGCCACTAGAAGATTGTTTGCAATGACCTAAAAATGTAAGTAGCAAATAAATTAAAACTTTCCTCCATCTAAATCAGTATAAAGGCTTTAGCCTTTTTTCATTAAGGTCTTACATATTTATATTAATTAATCTGATTAATAATATAGGAGCTTTAAAAGTTACCATTTGTAAAACTCTCAAGATATGGAGAAAGACCATTTAAAAGCCAATACATTCCCGAAAGATAATTTACTAAAACAGATGATCCAGTGGGCGGCGACTAAGCAAGATGCGATCTGCACAAGCTCTCTTTGGAGCGTGAGAGGGAGGGAGGTGGAGCCCTGGCCTCTTGGCAGAGAGCTGAAATGTTTACAAGGTTCTGTACAAGGAATACACCTCTAGGGAGGCATACTGGAAAGCCAAAAGTGGCCCTTGTATTTTGTCATGTGTAGACACGCATTGAAAGTTGCAGACACCAAATCCCACAATATGTACAGAGAATCAAACCAGTTACATGTGAGCAGACTAAAAGGAAACAAAATCCTGCCTAATGGCAAATCCTAACAGAATATTAGATCCAAAGCAAGGGTATTTCACAAGCCTCCCATCTGAGGCTTCATTCAAGGGCCACAATGCCAACATTTTTAAAGTGAAACCTAGAAATCGCTCTTCCTCAATAGCCAACAATTCTGGATCCTGATTTACCCTTGGAATGGGTAACATCGGTTCAGGGAGCCGGCTTTGTGTCCCTGTGGAGTGCGACTGCTCCCCATCCGAGGGGCTTGTGAACCTGGGGGAAGGAAGTACTCGGCCGACAACGGGCATCTCCTGGAAAAATCCGAACCACTAAGTTTCTGGAGAAGGTCCTGATATCCTCTCTATAACATGGTCTGATGTGGCACAGTTATTTCGTCTTCGATTTAGTAAACAAAAATTTAAAAGTGCCCCATGGTGATTTTATGTCCCAGCAGCAAATTCATAGAATCGTAGAGTTGGAAGGGACCTCCAGGGTCATCTGTTCCAACCCCCAGTGACCCCTGTTCCACACCCAGAAGATGACCAAAAATACTCCAGGATTACTTCCTGACCCCAAAATGGCATATTTGATTAAGTAGAATATTTAATTTGATGATGATGGTGATGGTGATGATGATGATGATGATGATGATAATAATAATAATATACAGTTTAAATGTTATATTCGTGGCGGGGGGGGGAGCTTTCAGGAGTCATTGCCTCCTCCCCCTCCTCCCCCTCCTCCTCCTCCTAGCAGTGACTCACGAAAGCTCACACCCCCTGCTACAAGTCTTGGCCGTTTTATGGCATCCCTTCTGCCATGTGAGAGGAGGGATATAAATAAGAATTTTAGCTTTGGTTTTGATTGGACCCGTACAGTTAATCAGGTGAATTTGTAACCTGTTTTTTAAAATTTGGATTATCACAGAATCATAGAGTTGGAAGGGACCTCCAGGGTCATCTGGTCCAACCCCCTGCAAAAGGCAGGAAATTCACAAATGCCTCCCCCCCCCACACACACCCAGTGACCGCTGTTCCATGCCCAGAAGATGACAAAAAATCTCCAGGATCCCTGGCCAAAGTGGCCTGGAGAAAGACTGCTTCCTGACCCCAAAGTGGCAATCAGCATTTCCCTGGGTGTGTAAGAAAGGGCCTCGAGAACTAAGCACTGAGGCAACCCTTCCTGCTCTCCCTCTCATGATGTGCCTACGTTCACAGAATCCGCATGGCTGTCAGATGGCCATCTAGCCTCTGTCTGAAAACCTCCAAAGAAGAAGAGCCCACCACCTCCCGAGGAAGCCTGTTCCACTGAGGAACTGCTCTGTCAGGAAGTTCTTCCTCATGTTTAGCCGGAAACGCTTCTGATTTAATTTTAACCCGTTGGTTCTGGGGCAACAGAACTGACCTTCTGGGGCAACAGAGAACAACTCCGCACCATCCTCTATATGACAGCCCTTCAAGTACTTGAAGACGGTTAGCATATCACCTCTCATTCATCCCCTCTCCAGGCTAAACATATCCAGCTCCTTCAACCTTTCCTCATAGGACTCAGTCTCCAGACGCCTCACCATCTTCGTTGCTGTCCTCTGGACACGTTCCAGCTTGTCTATATCCTTCTTAAAATGTGGTGCCCAAAACTGTAGTGCCCCAAACAATATTATAGATGAGGTCTAACCAGAGCAGAGTAAAGTGGTACCATCACTTCGTGTGATCTGGACACTATACTTCTGTGGATACAGCCCAAAATCACATTTGCCTTTTTAGCTACTGCATCACGCTGCTGACTCATAATGTGTATGGTCTACTAAGACCCCTAGATCCTTTTCGCACATACTACTGCCAAGACAAGTCTCCCCCATCCTATAATTATGCATTTGATTTTTCCTACCTTAATGCAGATTAATATATGCATTTGTGGTTTTATTCTCTGCTTTCCCATTTACAAATTAATGAAGTATGTATGTTCCCTTTTGCTCAGTTATAAGGGATCATCACCTGAAAAATGTCAATTACAACTTTGAAACTGCCCAGCTGGCCTCATGTTTTATTGGCAATGGCATCTGCTTCCTGTTGCTAATGCTACAGAACAGTGACTCTTCTGAAATAGCAAATTCTCCACAGAAAAATGATGCACCAGACAATTTGCTGTCCCCACGTCTTTGGTGCCAGAGGATGGGATAAATTATCTAGCAGGTGGACTCTATTGCCCAAAACTACTGTCGTGAGACTCAAACTCAGTGCTGTGAATAGGACAGGTATATGGTGAAGCAGCGAGTATCTGGGAGGAGTGTGGCAGGCAGACATGCTGCTGCTGAAAGGCTGCTCTCATTAACCCCTCTATTTTATTGGAATGGATTTTGTAGAGAAATTGGGAAGTAATTAGTCAGCAGCCTGGCACCTTTTCCCTGCATTCTAGGCACACGCTGTAATACTCCACTGCATTCTGTTAACCTCAGTCTGCTTCAGATGCTCTGCCTACAGTCAGAAGTTAAAGGTGGCCCACCATGAAACGAGAGATGAGAAGCTATATGATGCAGCCGCAGGAGGGCGGACAAGCAAGCAGGAGAACTGTCATAGAGAAGCTGCTTAGAAGTGTGTGTTCCTGCCCCCCCCTTTTGCCTAAGCTCTGGCCTTTTCTCTCATGGCTGACAGGGTCATGCCAGCTGGGGGTGCCTTGCAAGTGGTCCCAGGAGGTATTAAACGCCTCTCTGTGAGAGGGTGTGTTTCCGACCACTGTGCAGGGGATGGTCATGAAGAGGACATTCCTGGATCTGAATGACTTAAACAACCATCTGGTGGCCAAGATTCCACTTTGGGGCAAGGCGCCTGAGTGGGTGGTGGTGACCGTGCAGCTTCAAGTGGTCTTGGAGAAGATGGATTGTCTTAGAGCCATTATGATCTGGATTCAGGCCTGAGATTGGGATGGAAACAGCAAATGTATTAATTTGGGGTCGTTCTCACCCAGGCGCTGCTTTTATGACCTTCCAGCCTCTTCTGGATGTAGAACCTGACCCAGCAAGTTTGTTTCTTAGGTTCTTACAAGCTGTGCCCAACTTTGCAATGCCTTGCGTGGCATCACAGGGCTAGCACTGAAGGGTGCCTGTGCCCACGCGCAGTGTCATTCAGAGGGATTGTCAGGCTCTGGTAAACAGCTCTCTGTAAAAATGCAAAGTTGGATTGACACATTTCCAGGGGAGATTTCTTCAGAAATCTCTCCTCCCTCCATGCATGTTTGCTTAAGTAATTTGTTTAGCATATTTGTGTCCCACCTGCTAACTTGGAAGTTTTCAATTAAAAAAAAAAAAAGCCATCGACAATAAAAGTAACTAACCGGCCTCTCCAAAAAAGCCAAGAAACGGAGCAACATTATCCGAGGTGGATGGTCTTGCAAGGGACCCAAGGCTGGGGAAATAAGGCAGGTGGAAGAAAGTGCCACTGAGAAAGTGCCACAATGGAGACCGCCCTTGTCTCTGATAGCCCCTCCCCCCACCTTTGTCATGCAGGCAGCAAGGCTTCCACAGAGGCTCCTCACAATCCCGTACCTTTTCAGGGGAAGGGGCAGCTCTTCCGTGGCCCCGTCCCCAGACTGGTGAGAGCGCCGAACAAGAGGACCAGCTCTTTGAAAGGGGCCTGCGGGCAAGCAGGTTGCTTCCTGCCAACCTGGGCCTGGGCCCCATCGCTTTTGCCAAAAGGACGCGAAGAAGGAGACGTGCCCTGGACGTGAGGAGGCCCGGGGCTCAGCTCTTGCCCCTTGCCTTTCTGCGTTCCAGGAAGGTGGTGGAACACAAAGGCAAGGTGTGTGCGATGGCCCTTCAGAGGCAAGAGTGTCCCGGCAGATGGCTTCTGACCTAGCCAAGCCAGCAGTCTCAGGATTCTTTGCCAGAAAATAAACTCTTTTTTGGTCCTCTAAGGCGTTCGTCACGTTATAATCAAAATGTCGTTTCTCTGTTTGAATTGCATTTCCCTGTGGAATAGTTCAAAATGCTTCGTCTGGGCAAGAAAACCGACAAATTTTAACTCCTTTTCTAGCCAGTTCTTTTAAAAAATTGAAATCCAAGTAGTTTACTTAAATGAAAACAAAATATACCAAACATAGGTCCCGGTCACACGGGCCGTAAAATGCGGGGGGGAAGCGTGGCAGTTTGGCCCGGAGCAAAATAACGTGCAGCCGCCCAATCACATGCCCCATCGAGGTCCCGTGGGTAGGGGCGAGGTGGCGATCACACGACAATCCTGCAGCGCGGCAAAGAAGCGGCACAGCGCGATCTCACCAACAGCATGCACGATTCTGCGGAGCAACGGAACTTTCGCTTTCCTCTTCGTGCGCATGTGCCGTTGGGTGCTTGTGCGCATCCTGTGGAGACTTGGGGGAAAAAAACCTGTTTGCGAGGGGACATGGGCGGGCGCCGGATGCCACGGACTACCACCGGAAACGTGATCAGACGCCAGCCCTTGCCCCGCGGTTTCTGGAAACTAGTACCTCGGAGGTACTAGTTTTTAACTCCGCATCTCCGGCGGGAAGCCTCGGGTTCGTCATGGGAGCTCTACGCTTCCCAGATGTTGCGGTGTGATCGCACCCGGAAAATCCGCCTATTATCCGTCTCTGTAGCGTGGCTACTGCTCTGTGTGACCTCAGCCATTTATTTTTTTTTAATTGCAGAAATCCAACATCCCTACTGAATAATATCTATTAGGGCGCTTGGGCATCTCGGACTTGTGTTTGGTCAGGATACAGATATGCTTTCTGTCCTCGCCCTCCCGCTTTTTTCCCCACAATAATGGTGAAGAGGCAGGCTGGCGAAGAGCGGCCTTTCCGCCCTGCCAGGGTGGGAGTCAGGGTGTCTGGCCAGCAAACTCTGGGGATGGAGCCGCAGGAGAGACATCCGAGCCAGTTCCAGGGAAGCCTCAAGGAGTCCCCCTCCTCGTGCACAATCCTCCTGGCGATGTGTGTAAGTAGGTTGCGGAAAGTCAAGCAATGCAACAAATAGGCCCGATGGAGGATGACTTGAGGCTGGCAGCCAAAGGGCTCAGCAGAAACGGGGACAGAGGGGGGGGGGTGCGGCAGAGCACAGGATGTCCCCGTCGTCGTGGCTGCTGGAATGCGGCCTGCAAATCTGGAGAGTGGCACGTTTGCCCTCTCAGGCATGCAACAGCCCCCCCCCCCGTGCGCTAGAAGGGGCCGATTTCCCTCCCATTTTGCGCACCCCCCCATTATGTGGCTTTTGTCAGCCAGGGCTGGACACGCCATTCCTGCATGACCTCTTTGTCCTTGTGACGCTGCATTGTTTCTCTGTGTTAGACTGTGTCTCTCCCTGCAGGGGAGTAAACGGAAGGAGGGCATCCCTATCTGTATTGGACACTCGCCAATTCCAATTAGTTAGCCTGGGAGAGTATGAGACGTCTCACTCTTGCCGAAGCCAGTGTGACTAATCCCTGCAGCTAAATGTATAAAACCCTAAGGAATCATTCAGAGATTTGAACCTCAGCCCAGACAGTGCTGCTTGCAGGGGGAGGGGGCATCTGTTGTCGATCTTTGGGGTTCCCGATGGCTGGAGGCAGAAGAAGCATCTTATTCTCTTGCGTTGACTCTTCTGTAGATCATGTGATTTGCTCCTGGAGACTACTCTGAGACTACTTAAACAGGCCTATTTTCCTTCATAAGGGTGCTCATTGCTTCCCTGTTCCTTGGAGGAAAAGAACCATTCCGTCTTAGCACTATGCCCTTTGCCTGGTCTGATGCCCTAAGAAGAACGTGACAGCCGCCCTGCTGGATCCAGACGGAAGCCGGCGTGGTCCAGCATCCTGTTCCCTCCGGTGGCCGACCAGATGTCTCCTGGAAACTGACAGGCAGGCATGACATCAGCAGCAGCAACCCCCCCCCCCCCCCCCAATACGCTCCCAGCACGTGGTGTTCCGAGATATCTTGGTTCTGAAGCCGGAGGGTCCGCTTCACTCTGTAAGAGGGTTATTTTTGGTCCTGCAAAGACTCTTCCTGGGTTGGCTGCAACGAATAAATGAGCAGCTCTGGAAATGAGAAAGAACAGTGAATTCCTCGCTGGGACCTGATGGGGAGATGTCTGGAGGAAGTTTCCACATGAAAAAAGGGAAGTCTCTTCACGAGTGCCTGAAGGCATCAGGGATGTGCCCTGTGCCCTGACAGAAGTGTAGCCTTGCAGAGGAATTTCTCATCCATTAATAGCTTTGTATCAGGGTAAAATAAATCTTCTGTGACATAAATCGAGTTGTAAAAGCCTGAAGCCAGCGATCTTTTTGTCATGGCTTGGACTGCAGCATGCAGCATAACTGGCTGGGAATGAGATGGTAAAATGCACTGAACCCCTTCAGATTTCGGGTCAGGGTCTGGGGAACCAATGCTGTGCTCATAGGAAACCAGGACAGTAGACAGGGGGCTGGGCTAGAACGTCGCTTCCTAGACGCTTTTTAAATATGGGCCGGTGGTTAAAAATGATACCTCCGGCCTGCGTTCAGAAGCCGTGCAGCCTGATGCCCTTCCTCTCCTCTCCGGGTTGCAAGACTAAGCCAGGCCTGACGCTGGGTGAGGCGCATTGATGCTGGTCCGTGGGGGGTTTGCTTGGAAGATTTAGCGTCTCTATGTTAGCACTGTAATCTTGGCAGCAAATACCAAAGAGGCTTCTGCTGAGTTTGGAGATGCTGCTTGGCTGCCTGTCTTCTCCCTTCTGTTCCCAAGGCCGCCTTCCAGGAATCAGAGCACCAGAAGAGTCCTGCTGGATCAGACCAGGGAGGGTCCCTCTAGTCCAGCCTCCCGTCTCACACAGGGGCCAATCAGTTCCTTAGGAGTGCCAACAGCAGGGCAGAGACGCCGAGGCCTTCCCCTGAGAAGGACACCAGAAGAGCCCTGCTGGGCCAGACCAGGGAGGGTCCCTCTAGTCCAGCCTCCCGTCTCACACAGGGGCCAATCAGTTCCTTAGGAGTGCCAACAGCAGGGCAGAGACGCCGAGGCCTTCCCCTGAGAAGGACACCAGAAGAGCCCTGCTGGGCCAGACCAGGGAGGGTCCCTCTAGTCCAGCCTCCCGTCTCACACAGGGGCCAATCAGTTCCTTAGGAGTGCCAACAGCAGGGCAGAGAGGCCGAGGCCTTCCCCTGAGAAGAACATCAGAAGAACCCTGCTGGGTCAGACCAGGGAGGGTCCCTCTAGTCCAGCCTCCCGTCTCACACAGGGGCCAATCAGTTCCTTAGGAGTGCCAACAGCAGGGCAGAGAGGCCGAGGCCTTCCCCTGAGAAGGACACCAGAAGAGCCCTGCTGGGTCAGACCAGGGAGGGTCCATCTAGTCCAGCATCCTGTCTCACACAGTGGCCACCCAGTTCCTCTGGAGGGCCAACAACAGGACAGAGAGGCCGAGGCCTTCCCCTGAGATGAACATCAGAAGAGTCCTGCTGGATCAGACCAGTGAGGGTCCATCCAGTCCAGCATCCTGTCTTACACAGTGGCCAGCCAGTTCCTCTGGAAAGCGAACAACAGGGCAGGGAGGCCGAGGCCTTACCCTGATAAGAACATCAGAAGAGTCCCGCTGGATCAGACCTGTGAGGGTCCATCTAGTTCAGCCTCCTGTCTCATGCAGTGGCCAACCAGTTACTCTGGAGGTCCCACAACAGGGCATAGATACTGAGGCCTTCGCTTGATAAGAACATCAGAAGAGCCCTGCTGGATCAGACCAGTGAGGGTCCATCCAGTCCAGCATCCTGTCTTACACAGTGGCCAGCCAGTTCCTCTGGAAGGCCAACAACAGGGCAGGGAGGCTGAGGCCTTCCCCTGAGAAGAACATCAGAAGAGTCCCGCTGGGTCAGGCCAGTGAGGGTCCATCCAGACCAGCCTTCCGTCTCACAAAGGGGCCAACCAGTTCCTCTGGAGGGCCCACAACAGGGCAGAGATACTGAGGCCTTCGCTTGATAAGAACATCAGAAGAGCCCTGCTGGATCAGACCAGTGAGGGTCCATCTAGTCCAGCATCCTGTCTCACACAGTGGCCACCCAGTTCCTCTGGAGGGCCAACAACAGGACAGAGAGGCCGAGGCCTTCCCCTGAGATGAACATCAGAAGAGTCCTGCTGGATCAGACCAGTGAGGGTCCATCCAGTCCAGCATCCTGTCTTACACAGTGGCCAGCCAGTTCCTCTGGAAAGCGAACAACAGGGCAGGGAGGCCGAGGCCTTACCCTGATAAGAACATCAGAAGAGTCCCGCTGGATCAGACCTGTGAGGGTCCATCTAGTTCAGCCTCCTGTCTCATGCAGTGGCCAACCAGTTACTCTGGAGGTCCCACAACAGGGCATAGATACTGAGGCCTTCGCTTGATAAGAACATCAGAAGAGCCCTGCTGGATCAGACCAGTGAGGGTCCATCTTGTCCAGCATCCTGTCTCACACAGTGGCCACCCAGTTCCTCTGGAGGGTCAAGAACAGGACAGAAAGGCTGAGGCCTTCCCCTGAGAAGAACATCAGAAGAGCCCTGCTGGATCAGACCAGGGAGGGTTCCTCTCGTCCAGCCTCCTGTCTCACACAATGGCCAGCCAGTTCCTCTGGAAGGCCAACAACAGGGACGAAAGGCCGAGGCCTTCCCCTGATAAGAACATCAGAAGAGTCCTGCTGGATCAGACCAGTGAGGGTCCATCTAGTCCAGCCTCCTGTCTCATGCAGTGGCCAACCAGTTCCTCTGGAGGACAAACAATAGGGCAGAGAGGCCAAGACCTTCCCCTGTGAAGAACATGATAGACTCAGTGCCTCAGAGACACTAAATCTTCCAAGCAAAACCCCCACGGACCAGCATCCACGTGCCTCATAGAATCATAGAGTTAGAAGGGGCCATATAGACAGAACATCAGAAGAGCCCTGCTGGATCAGACCTGTGAGGGTCCATCTAGTCCAGCACCCTGTCTCATGCAGTGGCCAGGCAGTTCCTCTGGACGGCCAGCAACAGGGCAGAGAGGCCGAGGCCTTCCCCTGATGTTGCCTCCTGGCTCAGGGATTCAGAGGATTAGTGTCTCCATGACTCGAATCTAATCCCCTTTTCAAACTGTTTATTCCTGTGCCCATCCCTACATCCTCTGGCAGCGAATTCCACATTTTAATCACTCTCTGCTGGGCATACTGTGTTCTAGGCTCTTGTTGTGAAATGCTGGGGTTCCGCCTGACCCAGCAGCAGCTGATCATCGCCTTCCCGGTTGAGGAGTTGCTGGCAGACACCCATCATCAAGTGACCCTCTGCAGGCAGTTGCTGTCCACGCACAAGCCCTCCAGCGACAGTGTGTGTGTGTGTGTGTGTGTGTGTGTGTAGGAAACAGGAGGTTCTCCTTGGCCCACATCTTGATGTGAGGCCCAGGAAGAAAGCCAGAAACGGCTGGGGAAAAGTTTTTCCTGTTTTTTTTCCTGAAAAGCTTTTCCAATTTTCCCACCTGAAAAAATGGAAACATGGGGAATTTCTTTTAACAAATCCTTGAAATATTTTCTCTTTTAGAATGAGTGAAATGCTTTTAAGACAAGGTGCATTAGATAATTCCTCTACTTATTGTAGATGTCATCAGTATATCGAATTCTCAACTGTGCACCATCTGTGGGTACTTAAACCCAGAGACTGGGGGCATGAACAGACCAGACAGATTTTTCTACAAACCTGAGAAAAGCTACAGGTCTGTAGAAAAATCTGAAATCTAAAACACACACAGAGACAAAACACTGCAAGGCTGCCCCGCCCCAAACACTGTTAGCAGGTCCTGTAACTTTAAGGAACAAATGCCCTCTGGGACCACAACAGTATCGCCAGCATTCAAGCCTCAGTTTCTGTCCATAAAATCGGAGGAAGGGGTGAAGGCTCTTTCCAGGGATGTTTTGGCCTTTGAGGCAGGTAGCGGCAACCACTGAGCAACTTGCAACAATCTGAATTCCATATCTCGTCCAGGCGTAACAAAGTTTGAGCCCAGTGGTGGCACCTTTAAGACCAACAGATTTTTATTCACGGTATAAGCGTTTGTGTGCACGCACACTTCTTCAGGTACAGTGAAATGGAAGTTACCAGTCCATATGTACAGGTAGAGGGTGAGCAGTAAATTAGCATACAGCATAATGAAGATGTTTAACAGGTTCAAGTATCAAACAGGAATAACAAGCTTAGTTTATATGGTTACCATTTGTTTGGGGTTAATTGTAGTGTGTGGGGGGAACATAGCGAAGGAAGCCCGAACCTGCTACTGCTTGCTACTGTTCAACAACAGGCCCTGGGCAGAAGTCAGCATGGTGCAGTGGCCATGGCATTTCAGTCTAGGGTCTGGGAGACCCGGGCTCCAATCCTCCCTTTGCTGTGGAAACTCACTGGGTCCCCTTGGGCCAGCCACACTCACTCACACACACACACACACACTCACTCACCGGGATGGGGAAGGAGAAATAGTGTGGGGGGAGGGAGGAAATGAGGTGCCCTGCGGGTCCTTGCGGGTCCTCCACTCGTATGCAACAGATTTTCAATAATAACTGTGTTTTAACGTGACATTTTGTCCACAGCTAAAATATCCTATAGTGAGTATAACTGGAAAAGCCTCGCATCTCCCTCCAAAGATGCCTGCTGCTGGCAGCCCATCAGGTGCCCTGGCAAACTAGCTTAGGCTGCCGCATTCTGGACCAGCCACAGTCTCCGGGTGCTCTTCAAGGGCGGCCCAGCGTCGAGGGCATGACAGTAGTCCAGCCATAGGAAGACAGGCAGCAAAGAGGGCATCAGTTGGCTTCTCTCCCTCCCTCCCTCCCTCCCTCCCTCTCTCAGCGGTTGGCTGTATTCCCCATTTTGCTCGTAGGAAACTACAGTTTCCCCCGGTATTTCTTTTTTGGGGTCAGGGAATATAGAATGAAAAAACATTCCCTGCGGCTTCCAGGTTTTTGGAAGTGTTCCATCTCCAGGCCCTCCCTCGTGCCACTTGGGGCTGGCACTGCTGGGAGGTGGCTTCTGATGAGCTGGAGGGGTCTTCTTCCTGAGTGTGCCCTGCTCAGGCTTGCCTGGTGGAAGGTCCTTGCCACATTGGCGATGGCCAGGGGCCTGGGGGCAGGCAATGGCACCACGCTGCTTAGCAAGCCCAGCGGCCTGCATCTCTCTCCTCGTCGCCTCAACATCGAACCACTAAGCAAACTAGCCTTGTCTGCCTCCTCCTGAGTCCCCAGAAGCCTGAGAGGGGAGGGCGGAGGGGGTTTGTGCCTGCTGGGGAGGGCGGAGGCAGGCAAACAGGGAGGGTGGCAGTTAGTTCTCTGGAAGGGGAAGTGTCGATGATTCCTTCTGCCGAGAGAATCCACTTTAATAGATGAACACAGAGTGGAGTCTTGGTATCGCTTTGCAGCCCTTGGCTGTCATCCCTCCGCTCTCTCAGGCAGGCTGGATGTCTGCAGAAAGGAATTGCTTGTTCTTGGTGCTTTGTGTCTCCCCCCCCCCCGCTTCAGTGCACCGAGTGCCAAAAGGGACACCGGCTGTGGCTCCTCCTGCCGATGAAGGACCCAGAGGCCCTCCTCGGATGGTCTCTCCTCCCTGCCCTGGGTGGCCTCTGGCCCTTCTCCTGCTGGCCCCTTGCTGGCCCCTCCGCCAGGCAGCAGCGGACTCTCTCTCGGTCTCCCGGCAGTCAGAATCCAGGGGCGGGGGGGGGCGGGGGGGGGGACACGTGTGCAGTGCAGGAAGGACAGGCCTCCAGGATGGATGAGGAGGAACACTTGCAGAAAGCTGGTGAGATAAGAAAACGGAGAGTCAGAAGGGCTTTCAGTTGCCCCCCTGTGGAAGACAAACCCCTCCCTCCGAGGAGGAAAGCGTGAGCCGTTGGGGGGGGCTGTCTGAGGAGGAGGGAATGGGGAAAGGAGTTGCAGAGAACACCCAGAAAGAGAAATGGGGTGCTTGGGAGAGGCACAGCAAACTGGCGCTGGGAGGGGAGTCTGGACCCAGGTGCCAATCACTGGCGGGGGGGGGGGGGCAAACTGTTTTGGTGGTCTGGGCAGGCAGCCGCTGAACTCTGGCGCGCAGTGAGAGGCATGACGTCACTGAACGGAGAACATGAGCCCTCGGGGCTACTAAAGGCTGTGAGTGCAGCAGCGGCCAGATGTATGCGCTGGAATGGAGAAACCATCCCTGGGAAGGAACAAGGAAGGGAGAGGGGAGTGCCTTCTTGAGAGCCAGGGAAAGTGCCAAGAATGAGCCTTCGCCACAAAGTCCTCCTTCCTGGTGCTCCGGCGGCCCCTGGGAGGGAGGGAGGGAGGGTGCGTGTGCGTGCGCGTGTGTGCGTGTGTGTGGCTGGCTCCGTGTTTGGGAGCATCCTGTCCAGAAGCCCGTACTCAGCATGTTCTTCTCCTAAGCAGCCTGGAGACAAGCACTGAGGAAAGCTCTCTCGTTCTGTTATATGGCCTGCCTGGGTGACGTGCAGATCTTGGGGTGTCTGCCAGAGTCTCTCTGCCTTCTGTTGGGGAAGCTCAGGCGCCTGCCGCCTGCCAGCAGAATTCCTCATGCTGGTCGCAACACCCCTTTAGCTGTGTGGCAAATCCTCCAGATGGCTGCGTTTGTTTTGTCCCGAGCATCTCCGGAAGAACAGTGGCGCCTGATCGACAGTGCCCCAAAGTGAAGTGGCACCTGGGAGACGGGCCGTGCCAGCAGCCATGTTTGTGGACAACAGCTGAGCCAGGAATGCTCTTGAGAGGGCAGGGCCCCTCCCCTTTGCCAGCCTGCGCCAGCCACAACTTAGTCCCTTGAAGCACGGATGAGGACGGAGGGCAAAGAAGACGAGGTCAGGAGACCAGCCTGGCCGAGGGCAGAGGTGCATTTAGGGCTGAAACAGAAGACAGGCCGACAGAGAAGCCGCATCCCCATCCGCTGCAAGCTTGGCCGTTGAGAAGAGCGGCCCGGGGAGCTCTCTTGGCCAACGCCTACTTGCCCCCGGAACACAGGACCACTCCGATGGGCTGAGCCCCAGTTTTCATAGCCAAGTCACTTCAGTCTGTGAGGAGTATCCAGAGACTACGCAGGGTCGGTGGTGGCAGATGCCAGCCGATGTGCCAGGCCTTGGCAGCACTGGTTTCTGTGTCGCCACCATCCAGTGGAGGGCTCACGGGACAGAATGCTACTTCCGCCTTAATCAGTGATGTCGCCTCTCTTCAGGTGGACCCGTTGGCACAACTTGGACCAGGTTATTGTCTTCTCAGTTCCAGCGCTTGATGTCAGTCTGACGACAGACGCCTCTCTCTGGTGCTGGAGCACCCGCTGTGGCCAAGGTTCTCTCAGTCAACCATGGTCAGTACAAGAGAGGCATCTCCATACCAGCCACCTGGGGGCTTCTGGGGGCGGTCCAAGAGGAGGCCCTTCGTGCTTTCCTCTCGAGGCTCCGTGGCAAAGGGGGTGGGGGTCCCGTGGCCACTGACAACACAGCCACCGTGTGCTGCGACAACAGGCAGGGTGGGGGCAGCATCATGCCGCCTGCTGCCGCCGGTGGGGGATTCAGCCTCATGCCAGTCCCCCTCCACGCTGCTATGCAGGATGACATCCTCCAGACACAGACCCGTTTCTGCCTCGCCAGAGCTCAGTGTCGTCGGTTCTCCTCCTGAGCAGGGTAGGTCCAACGATCCTGAGGAGATGCCTTCCTTCGGACATGGTTCTTAGCAGCAGACCTTTCCTGTGCCTTCTCCCCCATTCCCCTGGTCACTAAAGGCACTGGAGAGGCAGAGAGAAACGGCACCACGGGGGCTACTTCCTGATGGTCCCATGCTGGCCACGTCCGACTTGTTCTGCCGGAGTGTCCGGACAATGGTATAGATGCACGCCCCCAGGGTCCAGGACCTCCTGTCTCGACATGAGGGCAGAACCCTGCGTCTGGACTCTCCACACCGAGGGGCACATGGAGGATTCAGCCAGCCAAGGGACCCCTGAAGCCCTGAGGGAGGTCCTTCTGACCGGCCTGTGGAAGCCATCTATGCGGAGACCCTATGCGAAGAGTCAGCGGAGGGGTTTTGTGGCCTCTGCTTCTCAGCGTAGGTGGGAATCTATCTACCCGGCCACGGATGACCATCCTAGAGGACACACATTGTCCCGGGTCTTGAGGGCTGGCAGGCTCATCTTTCAGGGTCCACCTGCCTGCAGTGTTCACTTCTAGGGAGGCTTCCTCTTCCGACAACCAGTGGTGGTGACACAATCGTCCTGGGACCTCGTTAGGCTCCAGTGTCCCGTTCCAGCTTGGTGTGTGGCTGGCCTTGGCAGAGCTACTGGGCCCCTCCTGTGAACCCTCGGCTGTGGCAGTTCATCGCTTCTCCACGGTCTCAAGGTGGCCTTTTCTCACAGCCGTCTGTTCAGCTAGGCGGCCGTCTGAACTGTGTCCGTTGGGATTCGACCATTTCCATCAGGGAAGAGGGATCCGGTGGCCAGACGTTGCCTTCCTGACCAAGAGGTCCTCTTGGGCGTCCACTTAAACCAGGACTTGGTTTTACCAACCCTTTCCCCCCTCTGTTAACAAGTGATCTGGAATGCTGTCTTCATTCCCTTAATGTGTGGAAAGGGCTTTCATACTGCTCAGATACTGCACATCTCTTCAGATGTGACAACAGCCTGATTACCTCTTAAAGGTAAAGGTAAAGGTTCCCTTGCTCGAAAGCCAGTCGAATCCGACTCTAGTGTTGCGGTGCTCATCTCCGTTTCCAAGCCGAAGAGCCAACGCTGTCCGAAGACGTTTTCGTGGTCATGTGGCCGGCATGACTAAGCACCAAGGCACACGGAAAGCTGTTACCTTCCCACCTAAGTGGTACCTATTTATCTACTTGCAATTTCTTGCTTTCGAACTGCTAGGTTGGCAGGAGCTGGAACTAGAAATGGGAACTCACTCCGTCATGCGGCACCCAGGTCTCGACATGCTGAACTACTGACCTTCCACAGCCTGCAGTTCAGCGTCTTAACCACTTGAGCCACCGCAGCTCCAGGGGGATTACCTCTTACTTTAGGACAAATGAAGGGAAATCTGTGTCTGCCCAAAGGTTCAGTCACTGGATTGTTAACACCTGATGGCATTACTGGGAACTGGTGAAGAAAACACCCGCTGCCACGGAACCTCCGGGCCCATTCCACAAGAGTGGTGGCAACATCCTCTGCCTTTGCCAGAGACTTATCACTGCGAGAGTGGTTCTGAGCAGCTACCTCAGCACGGCCAAGAGCCCTCATCAGGTGTGGCACCCCTGGAGCCTGAGCCTTGCTTGGAAGAGTAGTTCTGCATAGAGATGTAAAATTTCCGGAAATTTTGAAGCTCGGAAAAAAACCCGTTTTTTTCCGGTTTTTTTCGGGGGGGAAACGGAAATTTTCAGAAAAATTGAAAAAAATGCTACATTAGCATTTCTTTTGACTTTTCTAGATTGAAAGTCATTCTGTTACTTTAGGAACATAAAAAAATGACTATGGACATTTTTACTTGGCATGAAATTATCATAACTAGCATATTAAAAATATAGTGTACCCAAACAATTATTACAAACAGAATACCCACCCACATGCAAAAACAAAACTGAAACCTTTTTATTTTCTTCTGACAATCGCACCTCCTAAAGGAAGAAATGCATCTTGTTCTTGCATTGGAGAGTTCAGTTTCTAACCTAGGACTTGCTTGTCCTCAGTGCACAGAAATTAGATCAATCTGATACCATTATATATATTAGAAATGATTTGGAAAATATTTGAACACCTTGTCTTAAAATATTTTATTTATCATGTTAAAATAAAACATTCCATAATCAATTTCTTTTCTTTTCTTTTTTCAATTTTTCCAATTTTTCGGGAAAAAACAAAAAAGCTTCAGGGGAAAAAACGGAAAAAAAACGTTTTTTTCCCGAATTTTTCCGGTTTTTTTCCGGGCCTTCACATCTGTAGTTCTGCACCCCTTGTTCTTCTGAAGCCCTTGCGGGCCCCTCTAGGCAGGTGAGCTTGCTAGTCTGTACCCTTCAGCGTGATGCACAGAGACCTCCCAGAAGTAAAAACACAGACTGTTTGCCTGTAGTGGCAGCTCTTTGAGTGGTCTTCTGTGTGTTCACATGACACACCCACTTTCCCCATGCCTGGGCCTTTAACTTGTTTGGGGCGTACTCATATGTTTGGAAGAAACTGTATAGGATGGTGCAACTCCTCTCCAGTGTTCCCTCTAAGCTGAGTTAGTGTGAGCTAGCTCACAGTTTTTTAGCCTCCAGCTCACACATTTTTGTCTTAGCGCAGGAAGGCTGGCTCCAGAGCCAACTAATTTATGCTGTAGCCACAACTTTAATGCCAGTAGCTCACAAAGTAGAATTTTTGCTCACAAGACTCCACAGCTTAGAGGGAACATTGCTCCTCTCCCTTGGAGCATCTACAGTTTGAAACTGTGTTTCTGAGAGGCGTATTTTCACACCAAAATGTAGCTCTAGAAGCTTCTGAATTGTTACTCTTGGCAGGCGCAAAAACGATTGGTGTAAATACATAGATGACCCCTCCAAGAGAAGCAGTGACAGATAAGCAACCTGTTTCCCCTCCAGTGTTAAATCTCCTCTATAACTGATGAGTCTGGATCCCCATGGAACTTCGGAACTTGGGAACTTTCTCCCTGTACCTGATTGTGTCATAACTAATCCTCCTGTCCAGTTTCTGATGCAAGCAACAAAGCCTTATCTTGCTGTACCAGACATCAGTGCCTTCGCCAGTTGGTTCCATGGACTTGGGTGCTGCTAATCAGGAGCACCTTCCCTCTGAGGAAAGGCTGAGGAGCCTCGGACTTTTCAGCTTAGAGAGACGACTAAGGGGGGGGGGACATGATCGAGGTTTATAGAATTATGCATGGGGTGGAGAGCGTTGACAAAGATAAATTTTTCTCCGTCTCTCAAAATACTGGAACTTGTGGGCATACAGTGAAGCTGATGGGCAGTAGGTTCAGGGTGGACAAAAGGAAATACCACTTTACACAGAGAGTGATTAAAATGTGGCATCCGCTGCCAGAGGTATGTAGGGATGGCCACAGGAATAAACAGCTTTAAAGGGGGATTAGACAGATTCATGGAGGAAAGGTCTATCAGTGGCTACAAGCCATGGTGACTGAGGAGGACCTCCATATCCGGAGAGGCACCAATCCTCTGAATCCCAGAGCCAGGAGGCAACCTTAGGGGAAGGCCTCGGCCTCCCTGCCCTGTTGCTGGCCATCCAGAGGAACTGGCTGGCCACTGTGTGAGACGGGATGGACTGGATGGACCCGCCCTGGTCTGATCCACCACGGCTGTTCTGGTGTTCTTAAGTCCTTAAGAAGTAACATTTACAAGAAGGGACAGAGGCCCTGAGGGTGTTGGGATTGTCTGACAAGCTGCGCTGCCTTGATCCTCAAACCTGTTGAGTGGGAAGGTATTGAAGCACCCTTAGAACTGTGAGCCAAAGGAGGAGGGATCTTGTCTGTTCTGCTGTCCAGTGTTTACTTCAGAGGGCCTCTCCTGCTTTCCTTTCTGTCTGCAAAGATTCTACACTTTCCTGCGCTCTCCTCATTGTTGTGTCTAATAAATGTCACACATGTCTCTACAACAGCAATCTCTCTCTCTCTCTCTGCCCAATGCTACGCTAACCTTATCAGTGTTGCCTAAAGCAATAGATGAATTCCCTGGAGCACCGTGCTCTTAGAGGGTTTCACTGGATGCCACCAGCTCCCCAGCGAACCAGGGAGGTTGCCCAGAGAGAGAGGAGGACGCTTAGGGGGGAGCTTGAAATAGGGCCCTCTTCCTATTTCAGAAAGTGGTCAGATCCGGTTATGATCTGGCCATGGAAAGGGATTAAGCTTTCGCTCACCCGCCTCAGCAGTGTACTAGACCAGATCCGGTGTGTGTCCTGCCCAATGTGTGGGGCCTGTCATCACTTGGGACAGGCCCACGATTGTCATGGAAACCATGAAATCCGGAGCGACTCCTGACAGCATGGGTGGGTTTTTTAAAAATAGATAATGTTATTAGTTTCAGAAATAAAAAGTACAAACCGGGGGAAAGCCGACAGGAGATGAAAAGTCTCTGGTTCGGGTTGGCTCATCTCAGAGAGATGAGGGGGAACCTGTTGCTTTTCTACAGGGAGGTGGATTGAAATTGTCCACTGAGACCATGGCTAGTGACATGGACTGCCTGACAAGGTCTCGAGATAGCAAGAGGAAGGTGGCAGGCTTAACCAGTATGGGAAATTACAGCTGTTTCTATACAAATGCTCGAAGTGTCCGAGGTAAAATCGGGGAGTTGGAGTGCTTGGTGTTGGAGGGAAAAATAGACATTGTGTGTATTTCAGAAACTTGGTGGGATGAGGAAAATCAGTGGGATACGGTGATTCCCGGTTATATATTATATCGGTAGGGGGGGAAGGGCTGGAGGTGGGGTGGCTCTGTATGTCAGAGAGGGTATAAAGTCCAGAAAGATTGAGAGGCTAAGAGAATTGGATTCGCTTCTTGAAGTTCTGTGGGTTGAAATAGGGGGGCCAAAAGGAAACTTAACACTGGGAGTTTATCGCCCACAGGATCAAAAGATAGAGGAGGATTATAAAATGATGAATGAATTAAAGATAGCAGCTAGACAAAAACACTGTGTCGTAATAGGTGATTTTGAACTACCCACACATTGATTGGGTCAATATGTGTTCTAGTCGAGAGAAAGAGATTGAGTTTCTAGACACTCTAAATGACTGTGCTATGGAGCAGATGGTCATGGAACCTACCAGGGGAGAGGCGATCCTTGATTTGGTCCTAAGTAACACTCAAGACCTGGTGAGAGATGTAAAAGTGATTGCACCGCTTGGGAACAGTGATCATAATGTTGTTGAGTTCAACATTTGTACAAATAGGGAATTGGCCAAAAAGACTCACACAACCACTTTTAACTTTAAAAGGGGTAATTTTTCTGATATGAGGGGACATGTGGGGAGGAAACTGAAGGGAAAAGTAGAAAGGGTCAAAACCATTGGGGAAGCTTGGAAACTGTTTAAAACTACAATTCTAGAAGCTCAAATAAAATATATTCCGCAGGTTAGGAAAGGCACAAACAGGTATAAGAAAAAGCCTACATGGTTAACAAACAAAGTAATGGAAGCTGTAAAAGGTAAAAAGGATTCCTTTAAGCGGTGGAAAGCTAGTCACAGTGAGGCTGATAAAACAGAACACAGGCTATGGCAAATAAAATGCAAGTCTGTGGTCAGGCAGGCAAAAAGGGAATATGAGGAGCATATAGCAAAAAATGTAAAGACCAACAATAAAACTTTCTTCAAATACATTAGAAGCAGGAAACCAGCCAGGGAGGCAGTGGGGCCCTTGGATGACCAAGGGGTAAAAGGAGTACTGAAGGATGATAGGGAAATGGCTGAGAAGCTAAATGCATTTTTTGCCTCCGTCTTCACTGTGGAAGATGAGAGGTGCTTGCCCACTCCAGAGCCGCTGAGTTCGGGAGGGGTGTTGAAAGACCTGAGTCAGATTGAGGTGACGAGAGAGGAGGTCCTAAAACTGATAGACAACTTAAAAACTGATAAATCACCAGGCCCAGATGGCATACATCCGAGAGTTCTGAAAGAACTCAATTGTGAACTTGTGGATCTCCTGACAAAAATATGTAATCTCTCCTTAAAATCAGCCTCCATTCCTGAGGACTGGAAGGTAGCTAATGTCACTCCCATCTTTAAAAAGGGTTCCAGAGGAGATCCGGGAAATTACAGGCCAGTCAGTCTGACGTCGATACCGGGTAAATTGGTGGAAACCATTATTAAGGAAAGAATTAGTAGGCACATAGATGAACAAAACCTATTGAGGCAGACTCAACATGGGTTCTGTAAGGGAAGATCTTGTCTCACTAACCTGTTAATGTTCTTTGAGGGGGTGAACAAACATGTGGACAAGGGGGATCCAATAGATATTGTTTACCTTGACTTCCAGAAAGCTTTTGATAAAGTTCCTCATCAAAGGCTCCTAAGTAAGCTCAAAAATCATGGGATAAAAGGACAAGTCCTTTTATGGATCAAAAACTGGCTAATTAATAGAAAACAGAGAGTGAGTATAAATGGGCAGTTCTCCCAGTGGAGGGGTGTAAGCAGTGGGGTACCACAGGGATCAGTACTTGGTCCACTGCTTTTTAACTTGTTCATTAATGATTTGGAGTTGGGAGTAAGCAGTGAAGTGGCTAAATTTGCGGATGATACGAAGTTGTTCAGGGTGGTGAAAACCAGTGAGGATTGTGAGGCACTCCAAGGGGATCTGTCAAGGATGGGCGAGTGGGCGTCAACATGGCAAATGGGGTTCAATGTGGCCAAGTGCAAGGTGATGCACATTGGAGCCAAAAATCCTAACTATAAATACACGTTGATGGGGTCTGAACTGGCAGAGACTGATCAAGAGAGAGATCTTGGAGTTGTAGTAGATAACTCACTGAAAATGTCGAGACAGTGTGTGACTGCAATAAAGAAGGCCAATGCTATGCTGGGGATTATTAGGAAGGGTATTGTAAACAGATCAGCCAATATCATAATGCCCCTATATAAATCAATGGTGCGACCTCATCTGGAATACTGTGTGCAATTCTGGTCACCACACCTTAAAAAGGATATTATAGCTTTGGAAAAAGTGCAGAAAAGGGCAACTCGAATGATAAAAGGGTTGGAACACTTTCCCTATGAGGAAAGGTTAAGGCGCTTAGGGCTCTTTAGCATGGAGAAACGACGACTGAGGGGTGACATGATTGAGGTTTATAAGATTATGCATGGGAAAGAGCAGGTAGAGAAAGAGGTACTTTTCTCCCTTTCTCACAATACAAGAACTCGTGGGCACTCCATGAAATTGCTGAGCGGTCGGGTTAGAACGGATAAAAGGAAGTCCTTCTTCACCCAAAGAGTGATTAACACTTGGAATTCACTGCCACAGGAAGTGGTGGCGGCTACAAGCATGGACGGCTTCAAAAGGGAATCAGATAAGCATATGGAGCAGAGGTCCATCAGTGGCTATTAGCCACAAGGTATAGATAGGGACTCTGGGGCAAGTCTGTCATCTTGGTGCTTGGGGGGGTCAACAGTGGGATGGCTTCTAATGTCCTGGCCACTGTGTGATACAGAGTGTTGGACTGGATGGGCCTTTGGCCTGATCCAACATTGGCATCTCTTATGTTCTTATGTACTTATGTTAAAAAAGAACAACAAAAAAAGAACAAGACAAAACAATGAATAACACACAACAATAAACAAGCACTGGAGATTATACTCTAATCTCTGGTTGAGTTTCGCATGGTATCCTCGAATCTTATTCTTATGCACCTAAGTTAGTTTCTATATTTACTTCCAGAGAGTTATCTGCATGGGTGTTAAAGTCACCCAGCCCAGGACCACCACTCTTGGGGCCTCCTCTAGCACCCCCAAGAGCAGACGGGCTGAGCAGTGGGGCAGAATCCCCGCCCTGTCCCCCAGTCATCTGTCGGTCACCCATCAGCAGGAGCACACGCTCAGAACTGGCCTGGCCGGCTGCTGGATGAGGCTCCTCAGTAGATGGAGGGAAGGACCCTAGACCACGGCAACCCCACAGTGCATTAAAGTCGTAAAACAATTCCGTGAAAAACACAAAAACAACACCAGGAAGGGGTATGCCAGATGACACAGAAAAGGCCCCCACCTCCTGCCGAAGGACTCCGATGGATGGAGGGAGGGAGAGAGTGATGACTCTCCCTGGGGGAGGGGGTTTTGCCACCGCAACCACCGAGAAGGCCTCTTCTGGGGTTGCAACCGCAGAGTCTGCTGGGGGGCTCGATACCTCGTCCCGCAGCAGTGGCGTCGGCCAGTGACCCACGTGCCTGGGGGCCTGCAGTGGCAGGAGCTGGATCTCCGCTCTGGTGTCCCCCCCCCCTTTAGCAGCGGAGTGGAGGCTGCTGAGCTGCTGGGCTCTGTCCTCAGCAGAAGGGAGCTCTTGGGTCTCTGCTGCTCCCCTTTGTGCCCAGGAGTGTGTGTGTGTGTGGGGGGGAAGGGGACGGTGCCTCCAAATTGTCCGGTTCCTCCCGGCGGAACGTTTGGGCAGAGAGGCGGCCCTTCCCTTTCCCCTGCTCAGCCTTGTAAGTCAGCCGGCGAAGACTCTGCCGAGGGCTACATGAGGACTGTTCCTGACTGTTACAGGATCCTTTGCCAGATCCCTCTGGGGACCAGAGGCAGAATGGATGCTGTAACATGCTTATGTTTCCAGAGTACGGAGGAGAGTTTGGAATAGACAAAACAGATCTTTTCAGGACAATAGTTTTATTGTGCAGCCCTTTGGGGAGGGGAGAGCCTGCCTTCCAGCTGAGTGCGCTGGCAGTGTGGCTCCAGCCGTGGTGGGACCGGTCGGCTCAAGGAGCCCGCGGGTCAAGGCTCCCGCCACCCCTGCCCGGTTGTCTCTGGCCAGCAGGCACGCCTGAGACCGCCCGCAGAGCTGCGCTCCTGAAGCGGGGGAAGTCTCTGTGTTAAGGTGGGTGGTGGGCTTTGGGGTATTCCCGGGCGAGTGGAAAGCCATCCTCCCCCCCACCCCCACCCCCCACAATAGCAGTCAAAGCTGAGATTTCTCCAGCTGCTTAGCCAGAGGGAAGCGATCAGAGTGGAGGGTTAAAATGGCTGCCAGAGTGCCCGTGACGCCGTCGCAGAGCAAACTGGCACTTGGGGCACTTCCCGCTTTGATTCCTGCTGCCCTTTGCAGTGTCCCCCGCAGCTTGGGAGCAGCCGGCGCTGGGAGGCAGCAGTTCTGGAGACGGCTCCCGTTTCTGGGGAGAGGGCCGGGCGCGCACAGGACATTTCTGCTGGCGACTCCGTCAGGACTGGCTTCGGCAAGCTGAGGGAGCCGATGTGTGGAGTCCTCTGGCAACCATCGGATTCTGCCACAGTCCAGAAACCGGAGCAGAGCAGCGGGGCCCTGCCCACTTGGCCCGCCTGTCGCTTCCTGGAGCAGGCCTTGCAGGGGAGTCCTTGGTGGTGGTGGTGGGGGGAGAGCAGGAAGGAAGCGCCCCCTCCCCGTGGGCTGGCATGCTGTCCCGCAAGCTGCCCTGGAGACCTTTGCTGTCCCTCCTCGGGTGCTGCTCAGTACTCCTCCTCCTCCTCCTCTGAGGGTCCCGGTAAAACAGAAGAAAAGAAGATCGGTGGCCTTTGAGCATCTAAAGATGTGATTCTCTGTTCCTCTGGACTCCCCATGCATGGTTAAATTCGATGGAGTGTTAATGAAGAATGATCACACTGTTAGTTTTGTCCTTGCCCCTTGTGGGGCTCTCACATCCCCCTCGTTCTTTAAGGAAATTAATTAATGCCACTTGTCTTCTCATCCATCTTTCTGAACAGATGGAGCTGCCCTCTCTACTGACCGCTGGGCTGTCCACGTCTGTCCTGTCGGCTCAGACTGGAGCCCTCTTGCTGGGATCTTGGGCTGCGCCCTTTCAGGTCCCCTCCTCCTGCCTGGCGCTTTTAAGGGGTGTGTGTGTGTGTGTGTGCTGCCCCCCCCCCCAGGGGTTGAACCGGGGACCTTCTGCAGGCAGAACGCTGAGCCCAAGAGGCTCCCCAGTTCCTGATGGTTGGCTCTCTAGGGTTCCTGTTCAACGCTGGCACTTTCCCGGAGGGACCAGCTCCTCCCCGCCCTCCCCTGTGCGTCTAAATACGGAGAGTTTTCTCACCGATGCCAGCTGGGTCCTCTTGTGGTCTTCCGCCTCCTCCACGCCTGCTGAGCCTGGAAGGGGGCTGCCCCTGGCTTGAGTGCCCGGGCCCATTCCAAGCCAAGGCTGCCCCCCTGCCACCCCCCTCCCACACACACCCGTCCTCTGGTTTATCCCTTCCCTAGGGGGCGGGGCGGGGTGGGCTTCAAGCTGATCCCAGGACAGAGCCCCCCCCCCCCGCGGAGCTTATCAGAAAAGGAAGCCTGCAGCTGGCACGGTGATGATAAGAGTTTAATCGTCATGGGAGAAAGATGCAAAAGGAAATGGAAGGCGCTTTGATCTAGCTGGGCGGGTGGGTGGAGCCTGAAGCTGGAAAAAGAAAATGGCACCCGGAGCCAAAGTGGTTAGTAGGGGCTGTGTGGGCACCCCAGTCCACGGGGGGGGGGGGGTTTGAAATCCAGTCCCACTGACTTTCAGTAGGGAGGGAAGCCCTTGATGGATCTTATCCGTTCGTCCATGAACGAATGGCTGATTTAGCCTGGGTTTGTGGGTGGACTTGGATGGTGGGTGGGTGGTGTTCAGCGTGGGTGTGGGTGGGGGTTTTGGTGCTGTAAGGGGGGGGGGGGGATCTTCCCAACCCAGGTGAGGTCTGAAATGGTCACCTTCTCTCAGTCCTGTCTGGCTGTTCCAGTCTTTCCGTCTTTGTTCTGGTGGCCACTAAGGTGTGAACTGGACTTCCCCCTTGACCTGAGCCCCCGTTCACCTCTGTGCCACACAGGCACCTCTGCCAGGTGAGGAAGCCACGCAAATGAAGCACTTTTCTGGGTGTTCTGGAGAAACAGGATTGCCCTGCAATGCACACGCACACGCACACACACACCTCCGTCCTTGCCTCTGGCCTCTGTGTCTTGGTGCATTCTCTTCCTCTCAGTATCCTGCTGCAAGGATACTTCGTTTATTGTGCATCCGCTGAACAATGCAGGTATTGATTCCCCACGTGAAGGATTTTACTGCTAAGTTGTTGTTTATGAGGTTAAGCAGAAATTCTGTCCCCCGTCCCCGTCCCCCCCCCCCTGCAGCAGAATTCCATGGCACAAGCTACAGGGAACGGGACACACACACACAGGCGCACACACAGGCCCAGCTGCTGAGGCTCCGGTGGATGTGGGGCAACCCCCCTGCTGGAAGTCTCCACTGGCCACGCCCCCCCCCTCTGCAATCTCTGTCTATGCATCTCTGCATGACTAAATGCGATCCTAATGTTTGGTAGTCAAAGCAATTGAGTTGGGGTTGCTTGGCAACTGCAGGAGGGGTGGGGGCGAGAGCAGCAGGCGGCTGCGGGAGGGATGAGCCCGGGGCTGAGAGGCTGCGGAGTGGGAGTGGGGGGGGAGGGGCCTCCACCCTCCCCGTCAAACGCTGGGCTCCCACCACCCCCCAGGGCTCCTGGGGCGGCGGCCGCCGTGGCTTTTGGGTTTCAGGAGGCTTGCGGGTGGGTGGGCAGGTGGGCGCTCTCCCCCCCCTCCGCCCGACGTAGCCCCTCCGTTCCAAAGAGCGGCTGGCAGGCAGGCCAGGCTGTGGGAAAGGCCACTGCCTGGCCTCTTACCTGGCGCTCTCTAGTGGAGAGTGCTGCCCCCAGTTTCAAGGAGTTGGGGGGCCAAACCAGGTAACTCGCTTTCCCTGCAGTCCCACAGCAGTCCCACAGCAGCTGCTATGTGGCTGGCGGTGGCGGGGAGGAGAACCCAGCCCCAGCCCCTCCAAAAGCCTGCTGGGCCAGATG
>NW_015176493.1:472953-484438 GCF_001447785.1 Gekko japonicus | reverse complement strand
CATGAGCTGTGAGTGGAGACGCCTGCCTGTATTTATGGTTACCGAGAGGAGAGGTCCCGCCCAGCGGAGGAACCCTGTGGGTCCCTTGGATGGCCAGCACTGCAGCACACTCTGAAAGGTTCCCTTACTTAGCCCGGCTCAGTTCACTTTGCTTGGGACTTTCTCAAGGCCAGTGTTTCCTCCTTTTGAAAGTTTCTGACCCAAGGCGATCTCTCTAGATCAGTGGTGCTCACTCTACAGCCCAGGAAGAACCACGTTAGCAGCAATAACCATCCACCCAAAGAGACACATTCCCTTCCCTTCTAGGCGGACCCTGACCCACTCCTCTGGGAGCTGCTCCAAGGTCAGAAGAGCCTGCCAACCACAGGCCTCACCAGGCAGTGGCCTTGCCCAGTTTTCGGAAATATGGGGCAGGTGCCACAGGAGAGACTGATGCTCGGAGAAGCCACAGGTGGCCTGCCAAGGAGCCACAGAGTGAGTAGCACTGCTCTAGGCAGGCAAAGGCAGGTATCGGCTGCCTTAGCAGACTGGAAGATCTGATGAGGATCCCATGGGACACTTTACCACGAGGGCCTGGGCATTCAAACCAGATCAGATTTGGAGCAAGGAGCCTGTAGAACGGAGCTCTTCCACCAGGCTTTTGACTAGGGTGCCCCCCCCCCCCCCTAATGTTATGGCCCCGGCCCCAACATCAGCACCGAGGGACTCAATAATCAACAGCCTGGTGGGCGTCCAGACTGTGGTAGAGGTGACCCTTTGGAAGCAGAGAGTATGCTGCCATCACTTATTAGTAGTTACTAGTACTTCTTGACATCTATGTTTACTGGCACTTATATGATTTTATATGTTGTGATTTTACCTATTTAAATGTTGTGTTTTAACTATGTGGTTTTAAACACATGTGTGTATACATATACACACACACACATTTTTTGTGAGCTGCCCTGAGCCTGCCGAGGTGGGCAGGGCGGGATATAAATTAAATAAATAAGATAAGATAAAAGCCAAACGGTTATTTTGGACGTGGGTGGGCGTTCTGGTAGGCGGGAGCTCAATGTTGTAATCTTCCAAAAAGTGAACGTCAGTTCAGAGTTCCTATCCCATTTAACAGCGACTTTCCATCCAGCCCTTTGTAGGTGAGACTAACAGTATGGAAGCACATGAACACCCTGCTCTTCCGTTTGCCCCCCCCCCCGATGAGCAGATCTGAGGTAGCCCTCGATGCCTGCCCCCAAAGGGACCGGCCGCGGCTCCTCTGGCAGGTGTTCTCGAACCTTGTGGACATCCGCAAGTGCCGATGTCCTGGACTGTGGGGCTCCTGGGTCTTCCTGGAGAGCAAGAGACGTGTGCAGTCCCGCGGGTGAGAGTCCCAGAAGTTATTTCTTTCTGGCACCTATGAGGAAAGGTTAAGGCGCTTAGGGCTCTTTAGCTTGGAGAAAAGACGACTGAGGGGTGACATGATTGAGGTTTATAAGATTATGCATGGGAAAGAGCAGGTAGAGAAAGAGGTACTTTTCTCTCTTTCTCACCATACAAGAACTCGTGGGCACTCCATGAAATTGCTGAGCGGTCGGATTAGAACGGATACAAGAAAGTACTTCTTCACCCAACGAGTGATTAACACTTGGAATTCACTGCCACACTAAGTGGTGGCGGCTACAAGCATGGACGGCTACAAAAGGGAATTAGATAAGCATATGGAGCAGAGGTCCATCAGTGGCTATTAGCCACACGGTATAGATAGGGGCTCTGGGGCAAGGGATGCTCTGTCATCTTGGTGCTTGGGGGGGGTCAACAGTGGGAGGGCTTCTAATGTCCTGGCCCCACTGGTGGACCTCCTGATGGCACTGGTATTTCTGGCCACTGTGTGACGCAGAGTGTTGGACTGGATGGGCCTTTGGCCTGATCCAACATTGGCATCTCTTATGTTCTTATGACTGTTTGCATCCACCGGAGAGCTGGTGGAAAGAATATTCATACACACACACACACACACATTTGGTAGCATCTATTAAGCCGCCCAGCTCTCTGTTCCTTGCCACCAGAGGCTTGTGGCCTTTTTTGGTGTTCTTTTGCATAGATGGGAATTACTTGGCCCGGCATCAAAGGGAGCCTGGCTGAAGCAGCTTCCAGAACCTAATGGGCCAGGCATGCTGGGCATTGATGGCGGGACGGGCAGCAGTGTTGATGCCCGGCAGTCCCACCATGCTGTGGTGGGTGGGATGTTGGGCTGGGCAATGGGAGTGGCCGGTCCGGATCCCCTCCCTGCCGCCACGCAAGGTCTCTGGGTGGTCTTGGGCCAGTCTCTTCTCTCTCAGCCTCGCCTGCCCCACAGGACTGCGGTCGTGAGGGTGAAATGGAGGAGGGGAAGCTTGGGGGGGAGAAAAGTGGGGGGTATAAATGAGCAGATCCGTCTTGACTGAAGAGAACTAGCGAAAGAGCAGCAGTGGACGGGAAACGCAGACTGAACACCCAAAAGTGGCCTTTGCTCGGGATCTGTGAATCAGGCCCTGGCGATAAAACCACAATCTCCAAAGGGTAAATAAATTACCCAACTTACTGGTTATTTTCATGTATCGCCCTACAAAAAGCTGCAGCAATGAATGATTTAGACCTGCTTTACCAATGCCCTCGTTTACTGAAAGATGGTCAGCGGCAGCAGCGGCAGCAGCAAGGGTTTTGTGGCGGCCCTTGGTGCTTCAGCATTAATACGTTTGTCCTCTCAGGGGAGGTAGGTGGCTTAATTGACCCCACTGGAACTTTGCTCATGAACTGACCTGTCCCTGCACGTTGGAACACAGAATAAAGAACATCTTTAAAATGGGTTCTTCCTGTGCAAGGTGCATATTTTCAAAGGCAGGGCCTGCCGGAAACTGGATCTTTACTTAGTGATGATCTGGTACTCAGGGAAGATAATGAGGTCCCCAAGTCAGAGAATGTGGCAGGCAGGACTGTGAATCGGCTAGAGCAGTCTGCCCTGTAGCTCAGGGGTGAAATGGGCCCTCCTTGCGTGGGGCCGTACGGGACATAATACTGGCCAGGATCTTCTCGTCTCCGTGTGGAACTGCACCTGGCGGAGTTTAGCCCTTCCCTTTGGTGGCACTAAAATCTTTCACAAGGAGGAATACCACTCCCAGCCTTGGCCCTTCCCTGGCGTTTTGTCAGGCTTGTACAGTGCTGCTACTGAGCTACCTCCAAGGACTTCCTTCCTGCATTGCTGGAGCACCAAAGGTGCTGTGCTGACCCTGGGTTCTGCTCTCTGCCCCTTGAGCCTGCCACCAAAGCAGCTATCGGTCTCTCCTCGCTGAGTGCTACACAAGGGCAGCATTGGCCTAGCTTGCCCCTGCGGCCTGTTCTTCCAGCGGGGTGCTTGCTATGAGCAGCGCTTTGGCATCTCCGGGGCATGCCAAGGGAGGGCAAGAGCAGGATGAGGAGGGTGAGGGTCCGGGGGGGGGCACTGTAAGCTTGCTTGTTTGGGCGGAAGTGCGTGAGTGGGATTTGGGGGGATGGAGGCAGACAGAAGAGGGCTGCTGCATGGCCAGGTCAGAAAACGGGAACCGCCCCCGGCGAAGGGACCAACTCGACCTTTCTCTTCTTCTTTTAGGATGGGAGACGCCTTGCCGAGGACCTGGCTGGAGAGATGTGCAGCCCTTGAGCGCATGTGCTTCGTCCGTCTGCTGGACAACCAGACGTTGAAGGGGCGTCTTTGTTTTATCAGCCTTTGCTGGAACCAAAAAATGCTTTGAAGCAGTAAACAGACAGACGGGGCTGGGAAATCCCTACAAAAATTCACCAAAGAGCCAATTCTGCAGAAACAAACTCTTGGATGCCCACTTCCCCTTGTCCGGATCCCAAAGGCACATGAAGAGGAGGAGCCTGGAGAAGAGGACGGGGCACTGCGGGATACTGACAGGTACCAGTTGTTCCTCCCCCTGAATAATTCCGTGCCGTGTTTTTGCTGTAGCCCCCCCCCCTGCCTTGGGCATTTCTGTAGAGGGGCAGTATTATTTTTATGGGTAGGGAACTCCACTTAAAGCCTCTTGAGGCAGCTTCTGCCTTGGTTAGGTGCAGGCCAAGTAGGTGAGCCCCCCTTTGTCAGCTCTCTCTCTCTGCTCCCCCCCCCTTTACCTTTCTTCATAAGGAAGCCCCAAAAGAGCAGCTGAAGGCGGGACCCATCACGCTGGCTCTCTGGCCAGCAGAGAAGGAGCACCTTGGGCAGTGAGTGGACAGCAGCTCAGCCCAGCCAAGGACAACACAGCCACACAGACCTAGTGCTGATCTGTGTCCCCCACCCCCCACAGACCTGCAGGGGGCAGCTGGGGGCGTGGAAGTGGCTTCTCACCCCCAGGACCTCCCGACTGAGCTCATCCGGTGGGAATGAGTTCCTCCCCCCCCCCTTCTAGCAAGTGCCTGGAACTCTGTGTGGAAAATGTCCTGCTGTGTTGCTCTCCTTTGTTCAGGAGGTCCCGATCCTTTGGCAACTCAGTGCGCTTTCCTCTCCTCCCATGCACAGTGGCCCCACCAGTTTGGAAATGGTTGCGTCTTTCAGATCTGGCTTCCGCCCTTTCTTTTTGGTCCCACAATTCAGGACGCCCATTTTGCCTGCCTCCTCCCCGCCCCCCGCCCCGGAAAGAGAAGGCTCAAAGCATATAAGCCAAATGGATTCCTAAGAAATAATCTCACTGCGTCTTCAATTCCAGTGGGAAAAAACGTTTTAATCTGCAAATAGCTTTGTTTATTTAAAACATGCCTGCCCTGGCTCCTTGGACTCCAAGTGTCTCGTGCTGCCTCCTCCTCCTCCCCCCACCCTTTTTTCTGAACTCTGGGATGAGAGGGAGCGCCAGGCCCAGCCGCTTCAGGAGGGGTCTAGATTCCCTGGATGTTCACCCCCACGTGGGGAGGGAGCTCTTCCAGAGTGGGCGCAGGGACAGATGCCGCAGGCGTGCAGAGGGCGCTTGGGACTACTCTGCCTCTGGCAGAGGACAGGCTCTGCTGGAGGGGCTTTTCTTCCAGACCAGCCAACAGCCATACCCACAGGGTGTCGCTCCGCATGCATGGGGACGGGGACCGGAGTAGTTGTGGAGGTTGCTGAAGGAGAGGGTCCTTCTTGACTCTAGACCCCCCAGAATTCCCCCAGGTGCAGAGCCAGTACATCTCTAAAGGCTACCTAGAGAAGGGTGGGTAAATAAGCGATGACGACCCATGGATACGTGAGGAAGCTCACTCACCTCCTGAACGTGGGCAAAAAGGTGGCAGCACAGGCAATTTTGCAGGATTCCACGGTGGCCACTGCTGTTCTTTCTATTCCTGGCCGGTGCTTCCTGTGGCTGCGGTGCGAAGGAGGCGGGCTCTGCTCCTCCCACCTCCCCCCCCCCCCCCCCCCCCCATCTCCCTACAGACAGACGGGGAGGCTGGAGCAAGCACCTCAGGTGTATTTACTGAATGATCCGTGTACGTTCCATTCACAACTTCTTTACTCAAGTGGATTTTACTTTTTTTAAAAAATCATGTTTATTTTTTAATCATATTTGCATGTGTACACATTAGCACCACCTCCACAAAAGGTTCACTTTACACAGTAAAAGCAAAATATGCAAAATACGCACATACATTCAGCACCCCAAACAGTCATCATACAATACACAGATGAATACCATCAGACCCAAGGTAAATTTTCTGTTAAAGGAGGGGAAAAAAACAATACATTAATTTAAGACACTTCACAGAACTGCTATTGAAATCTTTCCAACGATATCAGCATTACTTGATATCATGAAACCTGAAACCCATGGAGAAAAGCAGGGAAGACTTTGGCCACGAAACTCTACGTCTTGGGGGAATATCTTTCCCCCTCTGTATCACCAGTCATGGGTTATTTGCAAGACAATCCTCCAGCTATATAAGAAAGATGAACCCTTGCCAATTGGTCAAGACCCAAGTCTTGCCCGTGAAGGAGAGTGTATGCCAGAGAAAGGGGGGGGGAGGAATCCCTTGTTTAGTGATCCAGACGACCAAACCAAGCAACCCACGGTGGGTTATGCTGCTTGTCTCTAATGAGGGAATGCCAGGTGCAAGGGAGAGGAGAAACAACTGGCATGGAGAGCAAAGTTTGGTGTAGTGGTTAAGAGTGGCGGACTCTAATCTGGGAGAACCAGGTTTTATTCCCCACTTCTCCACATGCAGCTGCCAGTGTGACCTTGGGTCAGTCACAGTTCTCTGAGAGCTGTTCTCTCAAGGGCAGTCGTCGAAAGAGCTCTTTTAGCCCCACCTACCCCACAGGGTGTCTGCTGTGGGGAGAGGAAGGGAAGGCGATTGTGAGCCGCTCGGAGACTCTGTGTGAAGAGCAGGGTATGGATCCAACTCTTCTTCTTCAGGGGGAAAGCGCAGGAGCATCTGGGAGTTGCCCCCTCCCCCACCAAACCATTCAGGAAGAGGCTGCGATGTTAGCATTTCCCTGCAGGCTGGACAGGTGAACAAGCCAAGAACAGACCAGGGGAGGCTGGAAGTGCAGACGAGGGCCAGAAGAGCTGGCCTTCCATATCCCCACCCCTTGTTTCTACAGTGGGGTTCTCTGGGCAGGATTCTAAAGAACCCCAACAAGCAAGGCGTTGGGAAGGAACCAAGATTCTCTTTCCAATCGGGCCCCTCCATCTTGCGTGCTTATGTGGGTCGGGAGGCTCTCCTGAGGCACGTGAGTGGGTGGCCTGGCTCCAGCCGACTTCCCCTAGAAAGGCCCAAAGAGCCTGCAGGGGGCCGAGGGGCACAGCTGGGGAAGGGGACCCTCGGAGGGCAGCCCGAGAGGGCTCCTGAACAGAAGCCTGTTTCTCAGGCCGCTTGGGAGCGCTGGCATGGGGAGGGCTTGTTCCAGGAGGGGCTGCACCCCCGATGCTCCAAGCCACGCTAGCTCATGGCAAGCCGAGGCCGCCCAGAGTCCGTTCCCTCCCAACAGCCGCTTTGTCACTGCCACCTTTTTTCTCCTCCCTCTTTTTGGTGTAGGTGACACAGAATCTCTGCTGTTGAAGGCTTGTAGTCACTTGGAAGCCTGGTCTAAAACTTGGCGGGTGGGAGACAGAATAGGCAAGGGACTGCCCTTCCTCCTCTCCCTCGGGGTGCCCTGGTGGCCATCGCAGGTCTCTGCTTCTGGGACAGAGTTCTGAGTGGCACGCTTCTCAAAGTCTGCTGGCCATTCGGGCAGGGGGCACCTTGAAGCACGTGCGCAGGACTGACACTCAGAGTGCTCGCCTTTGCTTTCCCTGTGTGCGCAAAGAAGCACACGCCAGAAATTTGACATGGGACAAGAAATGCTAAAGTGGGGCACAGGCGTGTGCATGATTGTGAACACCTCTCCCCACAGTTTGCCCGCTGTGGCAGCCACGTGCAGTAGGCCTTTCTCTTCTCCCAGTCTCTTGGAGACAAGCCGGCCCTGAGCTGCAGCACAAGAGCAGTCTCTAGAAGGTGGCTCCCGTTCAGAATACAAGCCCAGCCTCATTGCCTTGCTGAAGAGGGCAAGGCAGGCAGGCTGGGGAAGGAGGAAGCAGCGCCTTTGTGCCAAAAAGGAGCCCAGGTCCAGAGATGTCTCCTGAAATACCAGCAGCTGGGGAACAAGCAAGCAAGCAAGCATTAAGCAGACAGCGTTCCCGTCTAACCGCTGGTCATTTGGGGGGATGTTGTATAAGGACGACAGACCAAGAAGGCTGCGTCAGCCTGCCGCTTCCCTCCAACCTGGCCTCATGGGAAAGAAGACCGCCCTGTTGGGGACTCTGGCTCTTTCGAAGCACACAAGCCTTTCGCTGCTCCCAAAGGGGAATTAGAAGTGGCTGCTAGCTGAGAGCGAAAACAAAAAAAACCAGGCAAACCACCAATACAACAGTGATAAATACCAGAAGCTTTCTCACTGCTGTGTTAAAACCCAAACAGAACCCAGCTGCGCTTGGTTGGAGCAGAGTGGATGTCTTTGGGATGAAAAACTCTGCATCTGTGTGAAAAATAAATGATTCAGACTCAGATCTCTGTTCAAGCCAATGGGCTTCGTGCAATGCAGATCGTACAGGGCCCACGAGGATATTTGGCTGGTCTGGGAAACTGGACTTGGCTGCAGAAGTGGTCTGACCCAAGCAGTAAGGTGAGAGGCCCAAAATATGACATTCAATGATTCAGCACCTGTGATGTACACACCGACACCAGTGGCTCTCCAAGCCCTGAAGCACGCTTCCTCAGGCTATGGGGAGAGGAGGAGCCCACCCACCCACCCCAGGTCCCAGGGACGTCCGAGGCAGTATGCTGCAGCAGGGGGCTCCCTCCCTCCCTCCCTCCCTCCCAAACCTCTGAGCACCCACAGGCCTCTGGGCTGGTTGCTGTGCCCAACAGAACAGTGGGTATCTGATGCCGCAGTTAAGCGCCTTCCCTTCCTCTACTCCCCCCCAGCCCCCTCCCTCACCCCGCCCCCTCGGCCTGCCTTCGGGACTCCTTTCCTCGCCTGCGCCTGTGGAGACATCTCCTGCCAAGGGAATCCCTTCCAACTACAGTTGCTTCTTTCCCCCTCTGCCGCCGCCCACCAGCCCATCTCGGCTAATTTGTTCCAACCCTCTCAGGCGACCGGCCCAGGGTCCCTCCTGACCGCTGCCCAGAGCGAGGGGCTGCAGCTCCAGCAGCAAAGCAGAGCTGGCGGGGGACAAAAGGCAGGCGCTCCCTCCTCAGCCCAGAGGGCGCCCCAGCTGGAGAGTGTGATGCAGGCAGCAGAAACAAAGGCCGCTTCTGGGTCCCCCTGCAGCTCGGGCAGCACCCTGAGGAATGCCTCCGCAAGCAACCCTCGGCCGGCCCCCGGAGGAGGAAGGTGGCCTGGACCCGGGAAGCACCCTTCCACGCTCCCGTGTTCTGGCTCCAGCATTATGGAAGCAGCACTTGCCAGCAGGACAGCCTCTCCTCCTCTCCATGAGGAGGGCGACAGGAAGCTAACAGCTGGCCTCTGGCCATCCCTAGCTAGCCCTTCACGCGATCTGGCCCAGTTCGTACCCACCCACATGCCTCCTCGGCATCACACCCCATCTCCCTTCGGACGGAGACTAAGGGGGGGAACCACCATGATTGCCTCTCCCCCTTGGTATTTGCACTGACGCTGCACAGGGCTCCGCCTCCACCCCTTCTGGCGATTCGGGAGCAGTGAGGCTTCCGTGAGAAGAAAAGGGCAGGGCTCCTCCTCAGCAGCAAATGTTCAAAGAGAGCCAAGTGCCGTGTCAGAGGCCGTGGCGCTGGAACGCAGCCTTCCCTGATCGATGCCACTTCCACTCCTTTCTTCAGTGAGGACCCAGAACACCAAACATACAAAACTGCAGCAGGAACACGAAAAAACGGAGGGGAGGGGGGAGCGGGCGGAAGACTTCTGACTGCTGAGGGAGCCTGCTCTGCTAGGCGAAGAGCTGAAGGCCAAGAGCCCCCCCCCGTGACTGGAGCTCTCTGGCTGTGTCCCTGGCCACACCGAGGCCTCAAGGACTTGTAGGCAGAGGAGAAAAATCCAGCCACCGCTCCCTTAGCTGCTGATGGCCTCCTCGGTGATGCTGTTTCCCACCAAATGCAACGGTGTAGACTAGCAGGCGGCCACAGATCCACCCCAGGCCCTCCTCAAAAGGAACAGATGACCTTGTGGCTACGCTAGGCCTGGTCTCCCCTCCTCTAAGTCTCCACCGTTGGGAAGTGCCGCGCCACCGCTATGGCACCAATCCGGGGGCGGGAGAGGGAGGCCAGTTTCAAACGGCAGAATTCTTCCCGCTCTCAGCTAGAAGGCTTCGGGGGTTATTTATTTATCGTATGGCAGAGTTACACACAGAAAGCCAATAATAATGTACAATATGTAACCAAACAGATACAACAGTTAGGCAGACAGTTCTAGCTCGCCACCCTGTAGTGCACCCTGGGTAACACTAAAGAGCTGGAACTTCTGGCTGCCAGACAATCATAGGATCTCCTGGCTACACGACACCCATGGAAGCGATCAAACAGTCCTTCTCAGGACTACTTGACAAGGGATACAGGAGACGGCATCCGAATCTGCCAAATGAATATTGAGGATATAAGCAAGTCTAAATGCCAATACTGGTCACGAATCCTACTGGCCAATAAAATAGATTTTGCTCTTGTTGAAGATACTCATCTTGATAACGAAAACCAAGCCTGCCACAGAGCTTTGGGGGTTGCTGTGCTGGAAGCAGATTGGAGACATACTTATGGGGTGCTTCCAGCAGGTCAGAAAAACAGTTGCAGAATCTGAGCCTGCCAGCCACTTTGGACCCCCCCCCCCCCCCCCCTTCTTTTGTTCAGCCCAGCCCTCTGAGGACTCTTGGGCAGGGGATGCCCACTTGCAAATCCCGAATGCAGAGATCTTGACCGCTCACATCATCAACCCCATTTCCCTAAGACTGTCTCAGGTCCCGCTTTCCCCCCTATGCTGTTCAAGACCGCAGTAAAAATGATCCGGGTTTAAAAACACCGCTGCGTTCTGAGCTATACTAGTACAATTTCCAACAAGAGAAAAATAAAATGGATTAAGAGAGACAGGCAAATACATTGCTTAGGACCTGGACATGCTTGACTCCGGGAGGAATCGGCTGCCGGGGGTTCCTGGTGTCTCTGTTTCTGTGTCAAGGGCACAGGTCTCAGTGCCGATGAATACAGCAGACCGCTTCCAGGGACACAAAGGGCAGGCGTTCCGCTCCGAGCAGAGCAGGCTCGCTGGTTCCCTCTCTACAGTCGGAGAAGCTGTCCTCGGGTGGGCAGTGGAAGACCGCCTTGGGAGCAGGAAAAAGAGGACCTTGGTCGGCAGCAGCCACACGAGGCAGAGGTGGAGGAGGATTCCGTCGACTCCGACTCCACAGGGACGGTGGGCCTGGATCCTGAACGTCATCACATGCAACACTTCAGTGTTCAGCTGCACCACCCTTTACTTTCCAAGTGTCCTGGTGGAACACAGACAGCTTAACCGTCTTTGTTCGATTAACTTCGTCCTACATGCGACGCCTTGCGTCATGGTGCTGAGGTCACTTTTACACCACTCCTAGAAGGAATGAAGTCAGGCCCAGCTGCCACAGTACCCTAAGCAGATTCTTTCGTTCACAAAGTACTTACCAAAAATATATCCAACATTTTAATTGGGTAATGACATCATTTAAATAATATTCTTGCCAGTCAATTATACTGTGAGGGGTGTCATACAAGGTAAGACATACACACACACGTATCTATATATACAGATACATTTATCTATCCGTCTCTCTCTCTCTCTCTCTCTATATATATATGTTGTTAGCCATTCAATTTTGCTAACACACACGCACAGATACACAGAGATACATTTTAAGTTTCCTGTGCAACTAAAAACAGCACTTAAACGTTGCGTCTCCAGTAGTATAGAGGTGAAGCAATCTGGTCCATCAAAACCTCTTCATTCCTGCCCAAGTCGTTCCCTGGAAAAATCTCTTGGGGGGGGGGCAGA
>NW_015176493.1:471412-472898 GCF_001447785.1 Gekko japonicus | reverse complement strand
GGGCGCGCGGCGGGGTGGGGGGGGGGGGGGGGCTCCCTGTAGCAGAAAGGCAGGAGGGCAGCTGCTTGCTCTGGCCCCACGGAGAGGCGGGCTGCGGGCTTCCCCCTCTCTTCAGCAGGGGCCTGCACCTCTCGCTAGAGGCCCCATTTCTAAATGGCTGGTAAGGGAGCAGCAGGACCCTTCCGACCACCATGGCCCCGGCTCCCTTTCCTTCCCTTTCCTTCCTGGTGTGCTGGAGCTGAGCTGAGCTGAGCAAGAAACTTCCTAAGTCAACATAAAAGCAGCACATTTACAGATTGTGCGGCTCAATTAGCAGGGCACGGAGGAAGAGAAAGCCCAGCCCAGCCCAGCCCGACTCCTGGGTTCGGGACTGACGGCGGCGCATTTCCACCGCAAAGCTGCCGAGGAGAAATCCTTCCCCCTCCTTCCCACCGCTTGGTTTGGCGCCAACAGTGGGTTCGGCGCTTGCCTCTTCCTGGACCTCTCCCCTTCCTTGGCGAAGGGCACCACTCCGGGGTCCCGGCTTCGCGGGACCAAAAGCAAAGAAAGCCCGGGCTGTACCTACCGGGAGGAGCGGTCTTCCCACCAGGCGGAGGGTCGCCTCTTACAACGGGCCCCTGGTCCAAGCGGCAGGCATTTGCGAGGAAGACTCGTCCCCGGGCCTCGGGCTCAAGAGGCTGCCTTTCCCCTTCCTGTGCCACGCGAAGGCCGAGCCGGCTTCCAGGGACGGACGGACGGACGCTCCCTCCCTCCCGGTGGCAGGGGGCAGAAAAGCCGGCCTCGGCTCCTACGGGCGCCGCCACCGCTGTCGGGGGAGAGGAGAGGAGAGGCCCGGCCCCGGGCGCCGGCGGTTCCCTCCCTGCCTTCGGTGCCGCGGGCCTCGCAGCAGAGCTTTTCTGGGGTCCCCGGCGGGAGGGCCCCTGCTTGCTTAACGGCGGCTAGCGGCCGTGAGCTGCCGACTCGCCGGGAAGAGCCACGCTCCGCCGCCGGCCAGGCACACGCAGCCCCGTCGGACGGCCCGGTGGGGGGGGGGAGCCCGCCTCCTAGAACGGGAGTGGAGAGGAGAGGAGAGAAAGGCGCTTCCCGGCGGCTCCCGGGCCTTCTCCGGCCGGCGGGCACGGCGCGAAGGAAGCGGCTGGCCCCCTACCACCACTCGCCCTTTCCAGAGGAGCGCCCCGATCCCGGAGCGAAGGAGGCCCTCGGCCTGGACGGAGGCGCCGCCGCCGCTCCTGCTGGCGATCCGAGGAAGCCGCGCGAGAGTCCGAGGCGAAGGCGGCGTGTCGCTGGCTGGGCCCCGGGGCGGGAGGGGAAGGGAGGGGAGGGGAGGGCCGGGCCTGCCCGGAAGGCGGCCGAAGAGACCAGCCAACCCCGCGCGCCCCGCACCGGGGCCCTCTTGCTCCCGAGCACCGAGAGCCCCGCACGCGGCAAGTAAGCTGGCCGGCCGGCCGGCCCTCCGAAGGGTCGCGCTGCTCGCCTAGTCTGCGGC
>NW_015176493.1:470768-471361 GCF_001447785.1 Gekko japonicus | reverse complement strand
AACTTCCCGCCGCCGCCGCCGCCGCCTCTCCTCCATCTGGCCCCGGCCCGGCCGGCGGGAGGGGGGGGGACGCGCCAGGCCGAGTCCGTCCACCGCGGCTGCCACCTCCACGCCCACCCCGTTTCCGGAGCACGGCGGCCGTTTCTTCTTCTCCTTCCTGCTCCTGCTGCTGCTCGCGGCCAGGCGGGCCGGCTCCCTCGCTGGCTGGCTGGCTGGCCGGCCGTCCCCCTGTTCTCTCCTCCTCCTCTTCCCCCCGCTCGCCCGCTCGCTCCCTTCCCCGCCTGCTCCCTCCTCCTCCTCCTCCTCCTTTTCTCCCCCGCCCGCTCCGCTCCGGCTCCGCTCCGCGCCGGCTCTCGCTCTGGCTCTCCCCCTCCCCGCTGGCTCGCTGGCTGGCTCCCTCCCCCGCCGCCGCCTGGGCTGAATCTTATTGATCCAGAAGGTGGCTAATTAGCCCTTCCCGTCGTGCCTGGGTAATGAGGCACATGCGCACTGCACTAATCAGCCATTTTTTGCAGGAAACTAATTAGCAGAATAAAGATCCAAAGAGTTTTTTTTTCTCCCCAATCTGCAGATCTGAGCGCGGGCGCTTCCTG
>NW_015176493.1:427739-469265 GCF_001447785.1 Gekko japonicus | reverse complement strand
CCCCCGACCTTTAACGACGAGGCCGGGCAAGGCCGGGCGGGCGGCGGCGGCCTGGAGCGACTGTTGGCGGAAGGGAGTCCTCCTCGCCGCCGCCGCCGCCGCCGCCTTCGGACGGGGCTCGGGGCCTCCTCGGCTTGCCGGTCTGAGCCGCCCTGGCCCTCGTCTGGCCGCTTCTGCGGGGGGAGGGGGGTTGGGGGGGGTTGCCCTTTGGCAACGGCGTTGACTCTGGCTTGCTTTGGGTCTCTTGGAACAGGTCCCACCACCACCACCACCCCCGCCGCCGGCCGATGCCCCTGCCTGCCACAGCTGGGACAGATGGAGGGGTGTGTGTGGCAGGGCAGCTGGAGGGCACACCGGGGGTGGGGGTTGTCCGGTGGTGCCCTTTCTCTGCTCTGTGGCTTTGCTGCTCCTGAAGGCCCCTTCAGCCATCCCCCAAGGTGGCTCCTCTGTGGCCCGCTGCCACCGCCACCACAGCAGCGTAAGGCCAAGATTCCTTTCGGCTTTCCTTTATTCGGCACCCTCCCTTCAGCCACATCTTTAACTCTGGCCTCTGTCCCTCTCCTCCTCCTCCTCCTCCTCCTCCTTTTTAAAAGTTCTAGTGACAACTTCAATTCACTTGCAAATCGGAGGAGGCCGGCATCACGGGCGGTGGCAGCGGGGTGCCTGCTCTGAAAGGCAGGCATGAAAGCGTTCCGGCAGGGCTTTCCACCCTCTCCCCCCTCCTTGCTGTTCCCTGTCTCCAGTTGAACTGAAGAGTGTGTTTTCTCCCTCTTCCTTTTGGCCAGTTGACTTTCCTTGGGAAGCAAAGGCAGCTCTGAGTCGTGTCCAGCCCCTTCTCGGCTGTCCTCCGCTCCCTCGGCAACAAAAGAAATGCCAGTGGAGGAAAGGGCCAGTGCGTGTGCCTGCTGCTGGGTGGCGGGGCTTTATTTTAAATTTTTTTAAAACCCGAGGTGTGTTCAGGACTGAGCAAGAATTGGCTATAGGAAGTTTGTCCTGCTGCCCCATACCTGCGTGTGGGGAAACCTGGCGTGGTCTGAAAGGTCTGTCTGTGCCTTCGGTTCCCGGTGAACCGGCATCCGGCTGGCCTCCCCGATCTTGTCAGGGCTTGGCACTGGCCTGTTATTTAGCACTACCGCACAACTAGCTGCTGTCTGTAAAACAAGTGTGGGCCTGTGTGTCCCCCCCTGTGTGCTGCTGTTGTCCACCCCCCCCCCCGAATTGTGTTAAAAAGGGGCTGTCTTTTAACCCAATTCAGAAATGCCAGACGGCATTTCTGCACTCTAATCCTCTCTGTGTGTCTTTGCTGGCTCCTTCAGCTTGAGATAAATGCTAGAAATCATATTGGCGATCTTTTTATTTTTGGAGTAGAATTTGTATTGTGGTAGCTCAGTGTTGATGAATACAAATTGCTGCCTTTTTTGGGAGGGGGACTCCAATCTTTTATTGATTAAACTTTTAAAAATGGTTAGTGCTGTAACTCTTGTGGGGTGGCTGGTGAACAAAGGAAGGGCCGGTGCGGCTCCCTTTTCTTCCCAGCAACCCTAATTCTGCTCTGTGTGTGTGTGTGTGTTCTTGGAACCGGGGCTTGCTTATTTCGAATCTTCCTGGAGTGAATGAAATGGGTTCAAGGGGCCTGTTGGGACAAGGCTGTTGTGTTAAATGAATTCTAAACCATATGGGTTCGCTAGTGAATAAGGCAAATCCCAACCTTTGGAGAGAATTTTTTTAACGGGCTCCTATTTGTCCTTGTGTTTTCTGAACTTGTCTTTTCTCTTCCCGATGTTACAGTTCTCCGAGTCGCGTGTTCATCCTGTGCCTTTGTATTCTGGAGGGAAGCCGGACGAAAGGTTCTTTGCGCCACCGTTCCCCCCTCCCCCCCAAAAACCCCTTATTTGTGTGTTGAATTTTTCCTGAGACTGTAAATCTCTTGCACAACGTGAGCCACAATAGAGCTGTTGGGCTGTCATAGCAGGATGGAAGAATGGGAACTGAAACATCTGTGTGTATGCCGCGTTGTAGCACACTCTGATGGTTCTGATGAAGCTGTTGTGGTCTGTTGTCTGGAAAATCCCCGTGTCTGGAGAGGAGAGGGGGGTGCAGGAAGGATACCTAACTGTGTCGGACTGCTTCAGCACTCGGTGATGAAGTAGGAAGAGCCCCGTGTGCCTGGCTTGGCTTTGTGGAGAAACACCACGGTTTTTAAAACGTAACTTTAAAAACACTTATTAAAATGGAAGGAGCAGTCAGGATAAATAGCTGTTGGCCAAGTTATGCTAAGAAAAAACAGAGCTATTGTTTTCTCTTCAAATGAAGAATCCAGTGGGCGCAGCGGTCATTGTTACAAAGCAGAGGGGCCGTGTCTGTTCTTACTAGTGAGGGAATACGCACTCCGTGTGTGTGTGTGTGTGTGTGTGTGTGTGTGTGTGTGTGTGTGTGTGTGGAGAGAGAGAGAGAGCGCCCAGCCGGCACCGCTGGAGTTGGAATGCTGCGCCCTCCCTCCCTCCCTCTTGAAGGTGTCCCCCAGCAAGGGCAGAGAAGGGTTCTACTGATCGGCCGGCGGGTGCTCCAGTGCAAATGGGTTTTTTCCTTGTGTTTTCTCTTTCTTCCTTGTTTGTTTGTTTTGTTGTGTTTCTCTTAGAGCTCTGCCATTGAAGCGGATAGAGGCCTCAGGCACGGGCACATTTTTCTTGTGAGTTCCCCCCAGGGCAAGTGTCGTTGAAGTGGCCATCTCCACAGCAACCACAGTTTAAAGAACAATGGTGATACACGCCACGCTTGGGAAATACCATGTATGTTTTCAGGGAATGCTCTTAGTGTTCAGCTAGTGATAGGGTTCCTTTCAAGACCTCCCCCCCGCCGGCCGGCTGCCAGCCAGCCGGCTTCTCATGCCGAGGAGGTCTGCTTTCCAGGGCACAAGGGTAGTTACGGTGGCTACTGCGAGATTACCGGCTTGCTTGGGACAACAGCTTGCTGGATGGAGGCCGTGGCCTGGGTGCCGGGGTCCTGGCAGCTCTTTCCTGGCCGGGGTAAAGAGACGAGGGCCAGGCTGTGGCCGCCGCGTTGTGCTCTTGGGCCTTGTGGACTCTTGATCATCGGCTGCATTTGTGGCGGCATCAACTATGTGAAGTGCTGTATTTCTGGGGGGGGGGAGTTAAATTTTATGTTGCCTTCCATTGCCTCTTTTGGCTGGAAAATGTCGGTCGCTGACCCTCTTTGCTTCGGATGTGTTTGTGCTTGGGCCAGGGAGGGCTTGGCTGCTCCGTGCGTTTCCGGGTAGCGTCCAGAAATTACTCTGTCAGAGAACGCTTGCTTGGTGGTCCTTGGCAGGCCTGTTTCTTTCTGGCTGCACATTCCTCGTGGCCTGCCCTGTCTTTGCCCTGCGTTTTGGCAGGCCACTGCCATGCTGGAGAGGGCTGGTAGCCCCCCCCCCCCCCCGGTCCTCCTCTGTTTTGCTTTTCTCCCACTGGGAGCTCCCTGCAGCACCCACTCACCCACCCGGGAGTCTTGTCACTGGAGCGTTTGGATTAGCATCTGGACCTTCAGCCCATCCAGGCAGGATGTCAGGAGCTCTGTCCCCTTCCTTAATGGAGGTGGCATCTTGTTGTTTGAGTGGAGCGGAAGGTGGGAGTTGAGCTGGGTAGTGCCGCTGGTCGGCAGCCACCGTCGTGGGAAAGAAGATCCGTTGGGAAGAGGCATCGAGCGGCTGGGTGGCAGAAGTGGCAGCGAGGAAACGACCGTGTGGGTGGCCCTGGGAGATCTCTGGGCTCGGGGTGATGGACGCGCCAGAACCTGTGGGGGGGGGCTTCTTCTGGGGAGCTGTCCTTTCCCTGCCTGAGAACAAGCTGGGAGGCTGTCAGATGGTGGCAGGCTCACCCCTGAAGCAGGTGAGGCGGTTCGGTGCCTGCTGCGATGTGCCCACCGGCCGGGTGCTGGCGCGTGTGGCGGTGCCAGTCAGAACTGTAGATGTCAGGCTTTGCACAGGAAGGAAGGAAGGAAGGAGGAGAGCAGCAGTGCTCCTGGGACCTTCGCATTCGCTGCCTGCTTTGTCGAGATCTAATGGGATCCCCACCCCCACCCGTCCCGTTGCAGGCCGGCAGACTGAGAACCGGACTAAGGTGACGTAAAGCTGTTCAAAGAGAGGGGCTGCTTGGGCCTGGGCGAGGCCACCGTCTGTCGGGGGGCTGCCAGGGTGAGAGGGGCTTTTGCCGGCAACGTCACGAGGTCCCCAGTGGCACTCCAGCACTTAGCCAGGCCTCCTCTGCGGCTGAAGCAGGGAGGTCTGACCCATGCTGGTGGCGGGGTGACATCACTTCCGGCCACGCCAGGAAGGCTGCGGTTGCGCCAGGGGCCACCAGGGGCCCTTCCCGTTTTTCTCCCAGCTGAGCAGTGGCAGGAAAGGCCATTGTGGGGTGAGGGGGAGAGGAGGTTCCCCACGGCTGGGCAAGCCTGCTCCTGGCACCAGATGCATCATCCAGATGTGCGTTCCGTAGGGAATCTGGATGCTCCCAGCACATCTTTAGCCCCCCAGGTCTGGGAGCAGGCAGGCAGGCAGGCAGGCATCGTGAAGGGGGCTGTGTTCTGGGCCAGGGCCACCCCGCACCCCCGGCCTGCCTCAGGTTCTCCTTTGTGCTGCTGGCCACGGAGGGGGGGCTTCCAGGCCTTTGTCCCTCGTAGCTTGGAGCCCAGCCTGCCCGTCTCTGGCCGTGCCCCAGCGCATCCAGGGTCTCCTGAGGAAGTCGTGCACGGAGGCAGGCGGCGGAGGAGTCCAGCGGAGGAAATGAGTCCCATCAGGAGGACAGCAGAGCTCTGCCCATGCTGGTCGCACTGTGGAGCGGCTTGCTGTGCCTCCCTCCACCCGGCCTCTTTCCTCCCAGGGAAGGTCTGTTGTGCAGCAGTGTGGCGTCTCTTCTGCATGGGGCTGTGCCTGGTGGGGGGAGGCCCAGCGGCCAGTTCTGCAGCCCCCAGTCTGGCACAGGCAGGCAGAGGAGGCCTGGCTCACACCTCCGTTTGTGGCAGGAGGGGCGAAGAGGCGGTGTCCTGGCGGGGTGGTGCCCAGTGTTCCCTCTAAGCTGAGTTGGTGTGAGCTAGCTCACTGTCTCTTAGCCTCCAGCTCACACATTTTTTTATCTTAGCTCAGGAAGGAGGGCTCCAGAGCAGACTAATTGATGCAGCAGCCAAATCGCTCGCTCACAGCTTGAATGCCAGCCGCTCACAAAGTAGAATTGTTGCTCACAGGACTCCACAGCTGAGCGGGAGCGTTGGTTGTGCCCTGCTGGGGGAGAAGGAGAAGACCCTTTGGTCTTGCTTGGGGGGAGCAGGGGTCCCCCCCCCCCCAATCTCACGGGCTCCAGCCCACTGCTGGCCATTTGGCCACTGGGGAAACTCCGCTCCCAACAGCTGTGGCCGGGCAGGACGTCCCCAGCAGGGGGATGTCCCATGGAAGTGTCGTCATCATGCTGGGGATGTCACGTGGCAACGCTCTGGTATTTCGGGCAAAACTCTATGGTGACTCTATGGGGTATTGGACAAACATATGGAGCAGAGGTCCATCAGTGGCTATTAGCCACAAGGCATGGATAGGAACTCTCAGTCTGGGGCAAGGGATGCTCTGTCATCTTGGTGCTTGGGGGGGGGGGCAACAGTGGGAGGGCTTCTGGTGTCCTGGCCCCACTGCTGGACCGCCTGATGGCACCTGGTATTTTTGGCCACTGTGTGACACAGAGTGCTGGACTGGAGGGGCCACTGGCCTGATCCAACATTGGCTTCACTTATGTTCTTATATGGAGCAGAGGTCCCTCAGTGGCTATTAGCCACAAGGGATAGATAGGAACTCTCGGTCTGGGGCAGGGGATGCTCTGTCTTCTTGGTGCTTGGGGGGGGGAGTGGGAGGGCTTCTGGTGTCCTGGCCCCACTGCTGGACCGCCTGATGGCACCTGGTATTTTTGGCCACTGTGTGACACAGAGTGCTGGACTAGAGGGGCCACTGGCCTGATCCAACATTGGCTTCACTTATGTTCTTATATGGAGCAGAGGTCCCTCAGTGGCTATTAGCCACAAGGGATAGATAGGAACTCTCGGTCTGGGGCAGGGGATGCTCTGTCTTCTTGGTGCTTGGGGGGGGGGGCAACAGTGGGAGGGCTTCTAGTGTCCTGGCCCCACTGCTGGGCCTCCTGATGGCACCTGGTATTTTTGGCCACTGTGTGACACAGAGTGTTGGACTGGAGGGGCCACTGGCCTGATCCAGCATGGGCTTCTCTTATGTTCTTATGGCTAGTCTAGGAGCTGGCCATGAAGCTTCCCGGGGCCAGGCCCCCTTTCTCTGCCTGACCTGCCTCCCAAGGTTGTTGGGGGGTTAGCAAGGGAGGAGGGAGAATGATTTGGGCTGCCTGGAGTTCCTTGGAGCAAAGATGGGATTAAAAAAAACATACTAAATAATAAAATACGCATAACAGACTAGAGACACGAAGCCAAACCCGGCTTCCTAGAGCTGCGGCTTCTTCTCCCTCCCGGCTGGTGGTCTCGGAGAGAAGAGGGTGGGGGCTGGGCAGCCGCCTCTTGGGAGAGGGTCCCCGGGCTCGGGCAGCTCTCCTGAGCAGGGCATCCTCCTGGCCTTCCTCCGGCCTGCCCGCTAGCAGCCCTGGGGTCCCATTGCTAGTTTCCATTGGCTCCCCTGGGCAGCGTTGCTAGAAGGCCCCTGAGCCAGTGCCTGCCTTGACCCTTTCCAGCAGGGGGGGCAGCCAGGACGAAGGTCCGGGTGCTGCCGACAGGCTTTCATCTTGAGAGGGTGGAGACTGCCGGCTGCACAGGCTTATAGTTAGGGAGGCCGTCTTTTGAGCTAGATTCCTGGCTGCTTTTTGTACACCTCTGAACACAGCGGTGCGCTTGCTGGGGATCGGTATTTATCCAAACGTGTGCACACCAGCTCGTGAAGTGGTCCTCATCGTGACAGGTGGGATGAGTGGAGGGGGAACCCATATCCTGCGCTTGCACTGTAACTTCTGAGCATTCTGCACTTGTGAATTGGCTGTACTAGAGTTTTGCTCAGTGGAGGCAGGACTACTGGAGAAGGGGATGGGGTATCCTCACGTGTTGTCCCCAGACACAACACTTGCCCCCCCCCCAGTAGGAAAGCAAAAGGGTGAAGTCGGGGGATCCACTGAGGGTGGAGCTAATTCTGTGTCGTGCTGCCTTGGGCAGGGCAAGGGGGGAGGTAGAGTTTTGCTCTTCTTCTCTGAGTCCCAGACTGAAGCACGGCCCACCACACCCACGTCCCTCCGTGTCACCATTATTGTTGGGCCACATTGGAACATGACCCAATGTTGCCCGCAGCTTTTTTCCCCCAGGTGGGGATTTCTGGAGAATTTGAAGTTGTAAAGAAAATTCATTTCTCCCCCTTTTCTGCAGAAATCCGCCAGTGGGAAGATTGCAATGTACACGGTACTTCCTGAACAGCCTGCTGCTTACTATACTGCTTTAGCCATGTGAACAGCATCATATGTGATGTAGCATGTAAGGCAGTTCTGCTTGGCGTACTTGTGAAATTGTAAAGCGTGAATTATGCCTTAATGTTATGCAGGTAAAGGTGCAAAGGTGCGCTCTGTTTGGGAGAGCTGCAGACTGCTGCACTTCAGGCTCTTAATTTTTGCCACCTGAGAGCCGGGAACACCCAGACCCGGAAGGCTGCATCAACGGGAGAGGGTGGGCTTCTCTTGGGCTGGCCGGGTACCTGAGTTCAGAGCCCAGCTGAAGGCGCGGCTGCCTGTGTCAGGAGCTCTCCCTCTGGCAAAAGTGTCTGCAGGAGTTGCGACAATACCTGGAAGGCCAGAGGTCCGGGGTGTGTGTGTGTGGGGGGGGGGCACCTGACTCAATGCCGTCTGTGCTTGGTTGACACTATTTATTTATTTATTACTTTGATTTTTACCCCGCCCTCCCTGACGAGGCAGGCTCAGGGTGGCTTACATAAGAACCAATAAAACAGTAGAGCTACTCTGCTGCTCCTCAGCTGTTTCTGGTTGGTTCCAGACTTCTAAAAGCCGAATGCCTTGGTTCTTGAGTGTCCCAGTGGGTTGACTGTCCTGACTCACCCGCCTTGAGTCCGTCCCTGTGAGAAAGGCGGACTATAAGAAATGGAAAGAAATAAACAAACAGGCCTTGTAGGGGAAGAAGCCCTGCACCATGAGGACGGATGTGCACCCAGAGCTCCTCCCCATCCAGGGTTTCCCTGTCGAGTGGTCTGGGGGCCGGCCCCGGGGGGCTTCCCCTTCCCCTGCATGCCAGCAGCCTCCGTGGGCTGACTTTCCTTGAATTCTGCAGGTTGCTGTTGGGATCTTGTCTGGGATGAGGGGCAGGCAGAGTGATCCTCAGCGATGGAGACAGAACGCCATCTGGGGCAGTGGTGCGAGCATCGCTCTGTGGCCAGTGAGCTCTGGGTTCAAGCCCCTGTTTGCCATGAAACTTGCAGTGTGACCTTGGCGCTCTCACACAGTAGTTGAGAGGAGGAAAGGCACTGAATGTGTTAATTGTCAAGTTTCCTAGTGACTAACCTGGGAGAATGCTGACACTTGCAGAATGCAGAATTTTCTGGTGGCGACAGTTTGGAGGGTTGAAATGTGGTTGGCCCTAGTAGAAGCCCTACGGAGTCTGATGCAGTCTGGCTTTATCACTAAACCATCCTATTTCACTGTCAGTTTTAAGGGATCAGAACACACCTCCTAAAAAGAAGTATGAGTGGGTGAAAATCAGCAACAGTGATCCAGTGTTCCCTCTAAGCTGAGTTAGTGTGAGCTAGCTCATGGTTTTTTAGCCTCTGGCTCACACATTTTTGTCTTAGCTCAGGAAGGGTGGCTCCAGAGCAAACTAATTTATGCAGTAGCCAAATCGCTCACTCACAACTTTAATGCCAGTAGCTCACAAAGTAGTGTTTTTGCTCACAAGACTCCACAGCTTAGAGGGAACATCGGTGATGACTATAAAAATCTCTCTAAGAAAAATTTGGTAAGACGTTCTGGCCGTTTTGAGTGACACTAGCAAGGCCCGCAGTGGATTTCCTCACTCTCCCTTTAGCTACAAGTAGCCAGAGTCTTGTGGGATCCGGAAGACTACTAAGTTTTTATTCCAGCGGAAGCACTTGTGGACTTGGCCGTATGGGTGTCTCCTCCTAGCTGTGCTGCCTTCTCGCAGGGCCACCCTTTCTTCTGATTGCATTTCTTGGGCAACTTCCACATGGACTCTTTGCCTAGGCTTGTGTCTGGTGCAAGCTCCTTTGATTTTTGCATTTTTGATTTTGCATTTTGCAGAGGGGTCTGCTGGTTTCTCATGGTGATGAGCATCTGCTCCATCCATAAAGGGTATAACATAAGAACATAAGAGAAGCCAATGTTGGATCAGGCCAAAGGCCCATCCAGTCCAACACTCTGTGTCTCACAGTGGCCATAAATACCAGGTGCCATCAGGGGGTCCACCAGTGGGGCCAGAACATTAGAAGCCCTCCCACTCTTGCCCCCCCCCAAGCACCAAGAAGACAGAGCATCACTTGCCCCAGAGTCCCTATCTATACCTTGTGGCTAATAGCCACTGATGGACCTCTGCTCCATATGCTTATCTAATTCCCTCTTGAAGCCGTCCATGCTTGTAGCCGCCACCACTTCCTGTGGCAGTGAATTCCATGTGTGAATCACTCTTTGGGTGAAGAAGGACTTCCTTTTATCCATTCTAACCCGACCGCTCAGCAGTTTCATGGAGTGCCCACGGGTTCTTGTATTGTGAGAAAGGGAGAAAAGTACCTCTTTCTCTGCCTGCTCTTTCCCATGCATAATCTTATAAACCTCGATCATGTCACCCCTCAGCCGTCGTTTCTCCAAGCTCAAGAGCCTCAAGGGCTTTAACTTGTCCTCACAGGGGAAGTCTTCCAGCCCTCTGGTCATTCTCCTTGCCCTCTTCTGCCCTTTTCCCAGTGCTGTAATTCCCTTGGTCTCCCCAGCCCTCCGTGCTCCCCCCCCTCTTGTCGCTCCAGACAGGTCATCCCATCCCGGCTTGGTCTTGGACTCCTCAGCGCCTCCCTCCTTCCTCCTCCAGCGGGTGGCTATTGGGGTGGATTTGTATATGCTAATAGCCTTGACTTGTCCTAGCTTGTTTGTGGTGATTTGTGACTGCATTTATATGCAAATGCAAACAACTTGCTGCTGAGTTAATTAGTGCTTTACTTCCAGCCACTTTGGGAGAGGGTGGGTGTGCTCTGTGCTGGGCCCCTCCGGCTGATGAAAGATGCGGGGGCCCAGGTGGAAGCTGACTGAGGCCCCCTAACCCCCACTGGGAGGGAATGCTGCTTAAACTTACTGTATGGGGGGGAGTCTGGATCACGCAGCGAGCCTGCACACACACACACACACGCACACACCCCCCCCGCATGGCTGCCAGACTGGGGGCAGAAGGTGCCCATGAAGGGCTCGACCGGGTGGCTTCAAAGAAGGCCAGCCCTCTGAGCGGAGAGAGCCCTGGCGAAGCCTGCTTTTCACGGTGTGTGTCTTCCTAGTTGTGGGACTGTTCACTTTTGATGCCTCCGGTGGTGCCGGTGAGATGAATGGTTTCCAGGGGGGTCTTGGCCCGGGAGGAGGCCAGGCGGGGTGCGCTTGGGGCTCTCCCTGGCTCCCTGAGGCCTTTGCTGCTTGTGGCGCGTTCCCCCTCTGCCCTCCCCGCTTGTTCTGCAGCAGAGCCATAGTCGCATCCGTTGCAGCATCTGTGAGTGAGGAGAACCTTTTCTGAAAGTCGGTGTTTTTACTCTGGGAGGCAGCAGGCCTGATGCCGCAAGGGGGAAGGGGTTTGTTGCAGCCTCCGGTCGCTCTCACCCCCCCCCCCACACACACACACCCGGCCTGTGTGGGAGAGGGGCGAGGTGCACAGCACACCCTGTCAGTCAGTCTGTCTGTCTGTCTGCCGGAAGTCGTCGGCATTGGCCGCGGGGGGCAGGGGCCTGGCTGCTCAGCCCATAGCTGGGTGCCCCCTGGCCCCTTGGGGTTGGTTGTCCTTTGGCTGGTGGACGTCTCTCTTGGCTTGGGTACTGCTGGTGCGTGCCTGCCGACATACTGGCCCCAGCCCTGGAGTGTCGAGTCAAGGGGCCGCAGCAGGTGAAGTTTTGTACCTGATGGAAGGGCAGAGTCAGCCCCGATGTGGCTCATGCCTCCGCTCAGGTGCTGGAAGGGAGTCCCTGGACCTCTGGCCTCTGCAGCTGGCCGTCTGCCCCCCTCCCCTCCGCAAGGGCTTGGGGCAGACCCCAGAGAGGGCTGCTTCTCTTCTCCTCTGCTCCGGGGGTTCTATTTCCACCTCCCCTCGCCCAGGACAAAGGCGGCCAGGAAGAGCAGACCTGTCCTGCTGCATTCCTGAGCCGCTTGGCTTTGATTCGCTCGGGGTGGAGGGGGGGTGAGGCTGGTTTGCCTTGCAGGGGGGGGGAAGATGCGCTCCTCTCCCATCCCACGTGAAGGAGTTGGCTTTTCATCCGGTCTCCTACCTTGGCGGCTAAGGTGGCCTTCTTTCCTTGCAGAGGTTGACATGCACGCTGCTGTTGCTTTTTGAGGCAAAGAGCTGATCTTGGGCTGATCCTGGTACTGGAGGAACGCATGTGGCTCGAATGGGTCCCCGCCCCCCAGAATTTCTTTGTGCACTTTGAGAGGGGATGGAGCCGTGTGGGTTGTGGGTACCAGTGGGCACTACTCTTTGGCCCGACTCCTTTTGATGACAAGCCAGTCTTGACTGGCAGAGGCTGAATAGCACACGTCACTTGATTGGACTCCCAGCACTTCCTCTGCAAAGGCCAGGAGACGGGGGGGGGGGCGGAGAGGGCAGAAGAGAGGCATGACAAGACCAGGGGACATTTCTAGAGCGTCACAATGAGGAGGAGGCCATTTCTCTCTCCCACTTCTCATGTCTTTGCCCCTGGTGGGTAAATGGGAGGCCTATTTATAGCCCGCCTTTCTTGCTGAGTCTCAAGGCAGAAGTGTGAAACAGTGAGATCCGGCAGTAGAAGGTGATAAAAGTGTGAGTGCAAGAGGACTGGGATTATAGAGTTAGAAAACACTGTGAGCAGCAAACTGCCCAGGGCAAGGTATGCTGTAGACCGTGCAGAAGAGGAAGTCCCAAGGTGTGCCGATGGATGCCGTGACGCTTTAAGGGGACCCCGCCCACCGTAATGCACAGCAGGCTGGCTCCAGGGCAAAGGTGCCCACCGGGCCCTTCCCATTCCACTTGCACGTGTCCTGGCCGTAATAAACAAAGGTGTGGTGTGAGGTCTTTAAATAGTATTTGGATCAAGACCCAGCATGAAATGTTGCAGAAATTATTTGCATTTAAATAAAAAGAAATTTAAAATACTGTATGTTTACAGTACAGGAATTATCATTATGTAATGCTGTAGATGGTCTTACATAAAAATGGTCATACAACACACTTTAAGCCACCCTGAGCCAGCTTCGGCGGGGTGGGGTATAAATCAAATTAATCAATAAATAAAACCTTGTAGTTGATTTCACACATTCCAAAAGGGGGAAGATAGGAGTTTTCTTTCAATGCTTCCAAAAATTTGACAACCCTCCCCCCCCAGTGTATGCTAAAAAATTTGAATGTGGAAACTTTGCCTGAAGGAGCATTTCACTCTGAAAGAGAGAATGTTTTTAGGCATCTCCCCTCCTTGTCCTCCACAACAGTTCTCAGTTTTTCTGTTTGAAAAATTGAAAAAAAGTCTTTCTGGGAAAATGGGTGCATGTGAGTTGTTATTTCTCCTAGTATTTCCAGGCCTTCACAATCTCTGAATTAATTGGTCACTTCTGTTCTTCTGTCTCCACTTAGCCTGGAGGATAGCTCCCTACTTTGACCCAGCCGAACCAGCCAAGTGGGCAGATCCATCCCACGGTAACCTTGAGGCTAGTGGATCTGCCCCAAAGAGCACTGCAGCTCAGTTACCTTCCGGAGACAGGTGGAGTGTGTGGATTGCACCTCTTCTGCAGTTTCCAGGTTCAGTTCAAGGTGCTGGCTCGCCCTTTGTGACCTGGGCCCCATCATACCTGCAGGAGATCCTCTCCCAATATGCTTTCTGAGAGCTTTGCTGATGGCTAGCAAGGCCTTGCAGATGGGCAAGATCAGCCACTGCCTCTCTGTTGGGGTCCAGACCTGGTGGAATAGCCTCTCTGATGGGGAGGGTAAGGAGGTTCCAACGCGCCACAGAATGTGCTGAGCCAAACTCTTCAGGAGGGCATGCTTATGAAGGGGGTATTGCCACTTTTACTGTTCTTTTCACAGTGAGCTTGGACACTTTGTTGTTGGGTTTTAATTTTTTAAAATCTGCCCTGATCTCTCCACGAAGCAAATGTTGTTTGGCTGCCTGTCTTTGATGCCATCCTTTGTTTTCTGCCTTGTTTGCCGAATTGCAGGTGTTCCCGATTCCCTGTGCGGGAGAGCATGGCTCATTTCAGACAGGGCTTTTCATGCTGGTATGGAGGGGTTTGCAGCAGTGGGTATCCTCTTCAGCTGCCAAAGTGCCAAATGGACCGTCTTGCCAGGGTTGCTGGACTTGGTGTGCTGGTGGGCCTTTAGAGCAAAATGGGTGGCTGTGTTCGTCGTAGCAGTAGAGAAGAGCGAGAGACTAACAGAATGGGTGGCGGCAGGGGGTGAGCTTCCTCCTTTCTGCTGGTGGGCCTTTGTCTGCAAGGTTCTGTCACGGGTAGGGGTGAGCTGGCTGGATCTCCTCTCCCCCTCCTCTGGGGCTGGGGCTCAGCCTCGATGGGAGGCTCCTTCGTCTCCTGTCTCTCCGGGGGTGTCCTTTGCGATGGCTGTCCAGCCTGGCGAAGCGCTCCAGGGCGCCCAGAAGCTGGCTGGCTCCCTCCTGTAGACGTCTTGGTTCATCCTAGCAGCAGCCGCTTTTGCTTTCTTTGCCAGTGAGCCCTTATGCCTCTTGACGAGGAGAGACTGCCCTGTTTTGTACCAAAAAAAACGGTGAAGGGGCTTAGTTGCACGCCGCCACTGCTGGCAGCTTCCTGGGCATTGCATTGCTGGGGGGGGGGGTGTCGCTGCTCTGCTGCTTTCTTACCCTTTGGGCTTCCGTGATGCCTGGGTGCTCGGTCTTTGCCCACCCCCACCCCCCGCCCATCTGCCTGCTCCTGGTGGAAGGTGCCTGAAGAGGGGAGGGGCTCAGCGCCTGGCCCCTGCCGGGCGAGGGGAGCAGCAGCTGTCAACCTTGGGTGAAAAGTTCAACTCGGCTTTGAAAAGGCAGGAGGCCATTAAGGACGGTGACGTCTGGGGGTCAAGTTGAAAAAGTTCTTGGGTTGAAGCAATTGAAGTTTCAGGCTTCCCGGCACAGAAAGGAGCGGGTGGGCTTCTGTTGTGCCCCGCTGACTGCCAGGGTGCCCACGTGGGCAAGCTTGCTGGGTAAGGCAGTGCCCAGCGCTCTCCTTGCTTCCCCAGCCTGATGAGTGAGCGTCACTGTTGGAGCTCCATGGAAACCCTGTGCGAGATCAGAGCCTTTCCCTCTGGCGGGGGTGGCTGGAGGGGAGACTGGTCTCCATGGAGAGGAGGAAGAGGGTGGGGGGAGGCCCCTCTGCATTGTGCAGTGCGCTGCTGGCTCTGTGGGAGCCTGGAGCCGTTGGGCTTGAGGCCCGCCCCGGGACCCTACCCCCGAGCTCCGCCTCCTCCACCATGGCTGCCCTCTCTGCCCTCCCACTCTCCTGGGCAGATGTGGAGCTCTTCTGCATTCCTTCCAGGGGGAACAGGGCAAGATGCCTCCCCTCTGACCTTGTAGTGTATTCAAAGCTGCCTTGAAGGCATGATATGTTGTGAAACATCTCATTGAAGTGTCATGTTCAGCTTCGTCCTGGGCTAGGATCCAAATCCATCCAATCGTGTTACTAGCCCAGGAAGCACCTAACCAATCACCTTCTAGCAAGCTCCCTGAGCGGGAACATCTGTGATTGGTCCTTACGTGAACAACCTTATTGGTTGGTATTTGTACAGTGGGTGTGGCTACATTAGCCGGGAATGTTTAAAAGCAGGACAGCTGCAATGTAAAGGCTGTTCTGGCTATCAGATGTGGATCCCTGTTGGGGTTGTGTTCGAGTGGAAGGATAAAGCTGTGTTCTTGCTGAATCACTCTCCGACTGCTTTGTTAAGTGAGCGACTTAACAGCCCTGCAGCTTTTGCAGCCTCTTTGGTGGAGAGTGGCGGCCCCTCTGCTTCTGGTGCTGTTGCTGTGGGACACTTGAGTGTCGGGGTCCTTTGCAGTGGGGGGGTCTCTCTCTCTCGGTCTCCAGCCTGCTTGGCTCAAGTGGCTCTTCCCCCCCCCCATACGCGTGGCCCCCGAATGAGGACTGGAGAGCAGTTCGACCCGTTGGGCTGCATGCGCAGCTGCTCGTGGCCGTGCCTTGGGCATGGTTGGGCCTTCCTGCCTGTGATCCCCTTCTTGTGCTGAAGGGCCCGGAAGGAGACCCCTTTGCCCTTTGGGGCTCCTCTCTGGAGCTGCTGGCTGAGATGCCAAGCGAGCGGGGCCCTGGTCCCCTATGCAGGGGGTTGGACTGTATGCTCCTGGGAGAGGTGGTAGGAACAAGGGCTTGCAGGAAGGAGAACAGGTGCGTCGTGCAGCTCTGCTTGTGCAAGCCCTCGTGCAAAGGCTGCAGCAACACAAAGCGTCTCGGTAGACTTTTCAACAAATAGCAGTGCAAACGAAGCAACGGTTGGTTCGTATGATGAAGTGTATTTTGAAACTGTATCATAAGGCGTGACTTGTGCTGTGTCCTGCCCACGTGGGAAAGGTAGTGGTGATGCAGTCCACTTGGTGCCCCCAGGCAGGGCGGAGTTGCGTGTGTGGAAGTCTCCCAGCCCCATCCGTTCGGTGCAGGCCATCCGCACCAACACTCCTGTAGCACAGGGCACAGTGGGAGCATGTGTGCACGCGCACGCGTGTGGGGCTGCTCACTGGGGTGTGTGAGAGGAAAGGGGGCTTCTCGGGGCCCTGGCAGGGGGCAGTAGCAAGCGGCGGCAGGAATCGCGAGGAAAGTCCTCCAAGCGGAAATGATTGTATGGCCTGGTGTGTGGAATCGCCGGGAGATCCCGGGGGGGATTGGTTGGCTGCCGAAGCCGTAGCTCTTTTTTGGCACCGCTAGTGGCGAGCCAGGCTGCTTTTTTAGGCGGAGAGTACTGTGACTTGCCTAAGGTCACCCGGCTAGCATCAAGTGGGGAAGTGGGGACTTGAACCCGGTTCTCCAGATTAGCGTCCACCGCTCTTAACAACCACACCAAACTGAAAGTCCTCCAGTCAGCTGCATCCCAGCATCCCGTTCTTGTAGGTGGCGCAGTTGATCTGTGAAGTCCTTTCCTACAGCAGGAGCCGGAGGGTGGTGCTGGGTATTGTGAGCAACAGGACCAGTCTGTTCCCTTTGACTGTGAAGTCAGTCAGTCAGTCTAGTGCAAGAGAGTTTGATTAGCAGTGCTGTTGTTAGTTTGAGCGTGTGTAGATGTGTCAGAAGCATGTAAAAACGGTGAGCCCTGTATCTCTACTGAATAGAGCCAGAAGGACAAAAAATTGTCCTCCTCTTGAGCGGCCACAGACATCCTACCTCAGGGATCGGCCTGCGGCTCGCCACGTGGCGGGTCTCCTGTGTGCGGGGGAGGTTTTCCCTCCGGGGAGTGCCGTTCTGGCCGGTCCGTGTCTTTTAAGGCCGTGGGTTGGCCTGCCCCTCATCCTGTCCATCTTTCCATTTGCTTTCTGCTACTGTGGAGGGTGTGCCGAGGCCAGGAAGGGAGCCACGGCTGGCCTGGGTACCGAGGCCCCAGGAGCCCCGCCTGCGGGGGGGGGCAGGCGTGGCCGCCGGCGAGCTCTTCCGCCTGGCGCTCCCGGCCTGACTCCTTTGCGGCTGATAAGACTTGCCGTGTCAGGCTCAGTCCGGGGCTTCCGATTGGGCAGCCCAAGCGCAGTGCTGGTTGGTTCCTGCCTGCTTTTCCCCTCAAACAATATCTTCTGGCTTCCAGATTTCTGATAAATTGATAAGAGGAATTGCGGGAGTCAATAGAGTTGTAGACACTTTGCCAATATAACCCTAGTGCTATTGATCTGCCAGTAAATTAAAGTCTTACTTAGAGGCTGCCGATATTTCTAATCTCCTGCCTCGCCAATTACAACCTTCCAGCTACCTGGGAAAGGCAGAGCGAGCGAGCAGGCAGGCAGAGCTGCGAGGGGCTGGGCCCTGTGGGAAGCCGCCAGCAAGCGGCGCAGGCGCAAGGGGCCCTTTGCCCTCCTGGGAAGGTTGGCCGCCTTCCGGCCTCTTCCCCCACCCCACCCCACCCCACCCCTGCCTTCCTTGGCCTCTTGTAGCCCCGGGGAGAGGCTGTGGCCTGGGGGTGAGGGGACACAGGCCCTGTAGACGCATGGTCTCTTTTTTTTTGGGGGGGGGAGCACTCTTCGACTGCGGTGTGTGGGGCAGCAGGTCCTTGGCCATTCCCGGCAGGAGGCTTCACAGGGCCGGATTAAGACCAGTCAGCCGTTTCCGCCGATTCCCCCAGTGGAGATCAGTGGGCAGCAGTGGAAGGGGAGGGGGAAGGAAGTTCCCTTTTGCCCCTGGGAAATGTAGTCTGGCTCCACGGGAATTATGGGTGTGCCCTGCAGGAACGGGAGGGGAGGATTCTGTGGCCAGAGGGGGGGGGCAGGAGGTGCTGCAGGGTAGAGAGGTGTGCAACTTGACAGCTGTGCTTCTTCCCAAGTTTGCCCACAGGAGAGGGGGAAAGCCCGCCTCTCGTTTCGTGGCTCCCAAGAGCCCCCGAATGCAAGGCTTAGCTGGGGACTGGGTTATGGAGGGAGACCCCTCAGGTTAGATGGGGCTGGAAGCCGAGGGGCTGCCTCCTTTCTGTAGGGCCCCCCTCCCCCAGCCCTTTTTGGGGCTGCTTGTTTGAAGCTGGACGAGAAGCCGTGTTGCTTTCAGAGGCCCCGGAGAGAGCCACGGGATTAGAGAGCTCCTGGTTGGGGGTCCTGTTTTTAGTGAGGTGGGCTAGAGCAGATTGCTCCTCTGATAAGCTCCTTTTAAGTCTCGCTTACATTTTAAAGTCCGCAGCCGGCTTTGGGAAGAAATCTCCAGATAAATGCGCCGTTCTTTCTAATATCCCAGAGCAAAAATCAATGGGAGGGATAATGCCTTCCCTTGTCCTACACAGACTTCCCCATGTGTTCCCTCACACAGCACCTCCAGGCATGCGAGCGAGGAGAAGGCAGGCTGGCTCCCCCTGGCCGGGCCTGTGCAGAGAGAGACGAGAGCTGTCACACACAGCCGTGGTTTCTTGTTGAATCTGGAGGCCGCGGGGCTCCGTGGCTGGCGTGGAGGCTTGAGGGCCGCCCAGCTGGGCCATCTCGGTGGCCTGAGCGGCAGGCTCCCCCGGAGGTCCCTCTGCCTTCTCTGCTGAGTGTCGCACTAGGAGCAGACCGAGGATGGGCTGATGGGAGAGCTGCCTCTGAGGGTCCACCCGAGAGAGAGCGAGCTCTCCGCTGCCTCTGGCGTGAGGGGGTGGCCCTGCTGGAGTGGGGATAAAGGGCTCTCCTTGGACCAGCTGACTGGCAGGATTCACTCCCGTACTGAGCCAGCGGAGTGGACTAAATGGGAAAGGGCCAGGATGCCCTGTGGAAGTGGGAGGAATGTTGGCTTGTCAGAAGACTCTCCTCCACTTCTTTGCAGGGTGTCTGTCAGTTGCAGGGCCTGGCGCTTTTCCATATTTTTATCAGTGATCTGGATGAAGGGGTAGAAGGGCTACTCATTAAATTTGCTGATGATACCAAATTGGGAGGAGTAGCAGACACCCAAGAAGATAGAGTTAAAATTCAACAAGACCTGAATACTCTGGAGAAGTGGGCAGTTGCAAACGGGATGCAATTCAACGAAATCGAGAGGGTGCAGAAGAGGGCAACGAGGATGATCAGGGGTCAGGAGACTGAGCCCTGCGAGGAAAGGCTGAGGGCCCTGGGAATGTTGAGTTTGGAGAAGAGGAGATTGAGGGGGGACATGATTGCTCTCTTTAAATATTTGAAAGGAGGGCAAGGAGCTGTTCCAGCTGGCAGCAGAGGAGAGGACCGAAGCAACGGGTTTAAGTTACATGCAGAAAGGGTATTAGCTGGATATTAGGAAACACTTTTTCACGGTCAGAGTGGTTCAGAGGTGGGATCAGCTGCCTAGAGAGGCGGTGAGCTCCCCTTCACTGGCAGCTTTTAAGAAGAGGCTGGAGGAATATTGGTCAGAGATGCTTTAGGCTGGTCCTACATTGGGCAGGGGGCTGGACTAGATGGTCTGTGTATGGCCCCTTCCAGCCCTGTGATTCTGTGATTCCATAATTCTGAGATCTTTGTGGTGCTGGGACTTGCCTGTGTGAAATTCCCTAAGCTGAACAAGAGCACCCTTCTCCAGAGTCTGTGTGCTCCAAGAAGAGTAGCTGAATGGCAGACTAAGAAAGCCGTGGGACCTGTGGGAAGCGCACGAGACCATTGCACAAGCCGGCCGGCTCCTCACTGTTGGCTTGAGTCCTATCCATGTCTCTCGGGTGCCGACCAGACATAGGCTCAGCTGGGGGAGCTGGAGCTCACTGGGTGACCCCCGTGAGTGAGCCACACTCGCTCCCTCTTGCTTGCAGGTGTCAGCAGACGCTTGCAAACAGCCGAAGGAGCCAAGTGAGGCTCGGTGGTGGTGGTGGTGGGGATCAGTGGAACGTGCTGCCCCGTCTTCTGCAAACGGAAGTGGCATTTTGTTAAAGCAAGAAAGGGTGTGTGTGGAGGGAGGCTGGTGACTCTGTGGGTTGCCCTCAGCGCTGTCCTGACCTGTTCTGTAAAGGACTGTGACATGTGCCTGGGCGGCAGTGTGCTGCCAGCCAGCCAGGTACTTCTGGGCTCCCTCCTGTCCCTGGCTGCTGGGGGAGGGTCCGGGATCCCCTCCAGGGGAAGCAGGGGGTCTCCGTGGATGTGGCATGCAGGCAAAGAGCTTTCCCTGCTTTGCGGCCCTCTCTCCTCTCTTGAAAGAGCGGTGTGTGTTTTTAAAATAGAAAGGAATATGGTTTATAGCTTACGTCTCTATGTCTGAAAATTGAAATAAAAATTTAATATATAAAAACGAAAGAGTTGCCTTCTTGAAGAATTTCCACGGGGCCGGTGGAGAGTCTGGTCACTGTCTCTCACAAAGCACACTCACTGCAGAGTTGGAGCAAGTGCAGAGGGAGGGAGGGGGTCAGGCGGTTGGGGCACCTTTCCTAGGAGGAGAGGCTGAAGGGGCGGCGGCGGCTGGGGAGAGGGGGGTGCTGAGACAGGAGGCGGGACGACACGCGAAGCAGGCAGTGGAGAAACCGGCCTGTCCTGCCCTGCCCTGCCATGAGCCATGCCCGGTAACAGACTTCATGGCTGCTTGTCTGTTGGGGAAGGGGAAGCCAGCCGGGTCCTGCCAAACTACCCTCTGGAAGGCCCTGCCCCTTGGGGGGCTGTGCCTTGTGCGCCAGAGGGGGAGGGGAGAGGGTACGCAGGGTGCCCGGCAGTGTATTAAACACTCGCTGAGTCCAGGAGGGCAGCCTGTCACACGGGAGAGATAAGCAAGTTCTCTGATGGTGGATCAATAGAGGTTAGTGACATCATATCTCCCAGCGAGGGAACCTGCTTTCCACAGAACTCCTTATCAGATGGCAGCCTGGAACAGAGTTAACCTTTTCGGAACTTGGGACCGGCTCGCTGCCCGACCGACCGGACGCAGGGGGTGTGGTGTGGGGCTCCTGCACGCCGCCTCCTCCTCGGCCTTCCTGGCCCCCCTCCCCTTTCTGCCTGTCATGCCCTTGGGCAGGAGAGCCAGCAGTCTGCTTCCCTGCCCACTCTGGTCAGCCTGAGGAGCCTGCTGGGTCTAGCTAAAGCCAGCTTGGTGTGGCGGTTAAGAGTGGTGGACTCTAATCTGGGAGAACTGTGCGTTCGATTCCCCTCCCCCCCGCCAAATCTCCTCCTCCACATGGGCCACTCGGGCCAGTTACACGTTGTGTTTCAGAGCTGTCCTCTCAAAGAGCTCTCTCAGCCCCACCAAATCGAGTGAAGGACAAGGGGCATAAGCCCAGTCTCCTCCTCCCCTTCTTCTGAATGTTTCCACCTGGGTCCTTCGCTGCAGGACAAAGCGACTGGCGTCTTGTGGCTGAGAAGGCTCCTTTGGCTTGCCGGCCAGGAGGGCTTCTTCACGCAGGCCAAGCAGGGGCCCCCCCTTTTTTTTGCCGTGGCTCCAGGGTCTCCTCTCTGCCCAGAGGGTTCCCCTTCAGCCCGGAATGCCAGGCTCTGTGGGGATGTGGGTGTGGGGGCAAGTGGCGCGGGAGGGGTTAACCTGCAGGCCTGTTGCTCAGCCAGGGAGCAGTTGGGGGAACAGCTGGGCCCTCCCTCCCTCCCTCCCGGGCGTGGCAGGATAGAGTGCCCGTGATGGCCGGCCAGGCTAACGGGCAGATGTCCAAGTGGAAAGTGTATTTTCCGTGTGGAAGTGCGGAGCCGTTAGCGAGGCCTGGATTACTGGGTGATTGCGCTGTCAATACTGCCAGGCTGAGTCCGTGAGCCTTCCCAGCGCAGGGAAACACTTAGCTCACTGCTCCGGCTTATTGAGAAGCCAATAGCAATTTCCTGGCTGACACTTGACATCAGGTGTATTCCCCAGGGGGGTCTCTCCCGCCAAGCCACTCTTGCGGCCTCTCCCAGCCTACCCCCGGCACGCTGCCCCCTGCTCGGCCGCTGTCGCCTCTTGCAGGGAGCACCCCCCCCCCTCGACAGCAGGATGCCTCTGGGACCTGGGAACCAAAACGCATCAGCTCGGGCTCCCTTCGTGGGAGAGACATGCCCCCTCTGCGTACCAACCGCCCCTTTGCTTCTGCGTATAATTCCTGATGCACAGGAGAAAGGCGAATGAAGCTCTGACGTCGTAAGCAGTGCTCCCTCTAAGCTGAGTGAGTGTGAGCTAGCTCACAGTTCTTTAGCCTCCGGCTCACACATTTTTGTCTTAGCTCAGGAAGGGTGGGGCTCCAGAGCAAACTAATGTATGCAGGAGCCAAATCGCTCGCTCACAACTTTCATGCCCGTAGCTTGCAAAGCAGAGTTTTTGCTCACAGGACCCCACAGCTTAGAGAGAGCCTTGGTTGTAAGTGGCTTCCCTCTTTTCTCGTCTGGAGTCCTCCCCCCGCCCCGCCTTTTGGAGCTCTTCGTGTGCTACAGCAGGTCCTTTGCACGGTGTAATGGAGTAGTCCTTTTCTCCCAAGCCAGCTGAGTGAGCACAGGCATCCCATGCCACACGTCAAGGGAACACAGGAGGGGGTTTGGATCTGTCAAGACCCAAGAAGAAGAGGAGGAGGAGGAGACTGGATTTATACCCCCCGCCCTTCACTACCCAAAGGTGTCTCAGAGCGGCTTCCAAACTCCTTTCCCTCCCCCTTCCCACAACAGACACCCTCCTGTGAGGCAGGCGGGGCTGAGAGAGCTCTTGACAGAAACGGCTCTTTTTCAAGGACAGCTCTTATCAGAACTACGGCTTGCCCAAGGTCATCCAGCCAGGTGCAAGTGGAAGCGTGGGCAATCAAGCCCGGTTCTCCCAGATTAGAGTCCGCTCACTTAACCACTAGTTCCAGTCTGGATGAGCATTTGCTGATGTGGATCCAGGGAGTGGTGGAAATAAAACACTGTGTGGCTGGCATGGGCTGCAACCCGCCTGTGTAGCTGCTAGCTGCCGCCACTTAATCCTATAGTTCTCCCAAGGCGGGTGCAGATGTCTGGTAAGGGGGCACAGTAGCCCCATTTTATGATTCTCTCTCTGTTAGGGCTCTCTGGCTGCACGGCTGCTGACCACTTCCAAAGTCTTCCTTCTTGCCTGAATGAGAAGAGGGCTGGACGAAGCGTCTGTGGCAGGAGGGGTCTTGGGCCAGTCACGCACTCTGCTTCACGTACCTTACATGGTGGCAGTTAGGGTAAAATGGAGGAGGGGGAAATGATGAAACCCCCCCCCCCCGAGTCCCTAATGGGAGGAAGAGTGAGGTATAGACATCTTATGTATGCCGCCCAGAGACTGTTTACAGGGTGGGTGGGGTATAAATATAAGTGTGTGTGTGTGTGTGTGTGTGTGTGTGTGTGTGTGTATCTGAACAGACATGGGACCAAGTGGTTTGAGCCCTCCCTTGACTGAGGCCTGAAAGGGGGCTGAACAGTTGATCTTAATGGGAAAACTTAATTCAGGATCAGTGGAAGTGAATATAACAGGCCAGTGAAGGGGAGGGGGAGGGGGGAGGATTTATACCCCTCCCTTCACTTGGCATCTCAGAGCGGCTTACAAACTCCTTTCCCTTCCCCTCCCCACAACAGGCCCCCGTGAGGTAGGTGGAGCTGAGAGAGCTCTGAGAGAAGTGCTCTTTTAAGAACAGCTCTGACAGAACTATGGCTTGCCCAAGGCCGTCCAGAAAGGTGCAAGTGGAGGAGTGGGGAATCAAACCCAGTTCTCCCAGATTAGAGTCTGGCACCACGACGCCAAACTGGCTCGCTGGAGGCGAGAAATCTCAGCAGAGGCCAACGCTTTTCTTCTCTTGCAGGAAGTCAGGAGGAAGTTGTCAGAGCTGGGCTCGGTCCCCTGGTCCTTGTCCTCTTCTAGGGTAGCAGCAATTGCACAGTTGAGGTCCACAGAGATGGGCTGCTCAGATGTTACTATTATTTGGTTATTTTTAGTTCACCTCTCTTGCTGAGACTCAAGGCAGATTATGTGTTGTAAGTCAAGTAGAACCATCAGCTTTGCAAGGCAAGTAGTCCTTGGTATGGAAACGAGACTCTACAGTTGACCTCGTAGCTCATGTGGTTGGGAACTAACCAGAAGCACTTCAGTTCAGCTCAGAGGACTTGGAGATCAGTCACCACAATGACGGGAGAGGGCTGGTTGGTTGCCCGCTGCATGCAGGGGTGGCTTACACGCTGAGCTGATGACCGCCAGCAGACTTTGCTGTGCAGTGCTGTACTCCCTTGGACTCTTCACCTATAGCAGGATCTAGGTAGCAGAGGTGGAAATTGCCTGTGGGGTGGAAGATGTTGCAGTGCTTTATTTTTCCAAACTCCCCCCCCCGCTGCCCTAAAGAACCACTATTTCATAAACTTAATCGCAATAAATCGGATGCCGTTGGCAATATAAAATTAAGCAAGTTTAGCAGTTTCATTTCCCCCACCCCCTGGTGATTATCCCTAGGAACTGCATGTGCGTACATGAACATTTTAATGATTTGTAAATACAGAAATTGAGCCAACTTCAGAGGACGGCGGAAGACAGGAGGGCCTGGCGGGAGATGATCCATGGGGTCGCGAAGAGTCGGACTCGACTGTGCGACTGAACAACAACAAATACAGAGGAGATGAAGCTATTAGTTGTGATACTTTTGAAACGTTTTTTGCAGAGAAAATATTGTGAACACTCTCTGACCTGGTTGCTGGTGGTAACATTAGTCAGTCAGAAGATCTTTCTAATATCTCACCTGGTCTGTGTAGAGACCATTTTGACCGGTGTAGCCCATCCTGGCTGCAAAAGTCTTGCAAGGGCTGCATCACTGATCAGTCACTTGACTCAGGGCACCTTCCCTTAGCCCCTCCAGGAGGTCGTACCCCACGCCCTGACTGCCCTGGAGGAGAGTTAAATTCTGTTAAGATAAAGGGGTGGGCTGTCACCTCCACGGCCCCTCACGGCTCTCTTGACCTGTGACGGGTGTCACCTGCTTTCCTCCCAGCCTCTGAGTAGCCAACATGGACCATATTTCAGCTACGAAGCACTTCTGGTTTCACAGTGGAATGGAATGTGGGATGTCTGAGAGAGAGAGAGAGAGAGAGCAGCCGTGCGGGATAGGGGAGGAGGTGACGGGTGGGTGAGCTCTCCTGCACGCAGTCTTTTCTGGAGATGGGCGCAGCCTGTAAGCGCATCGGCTTGGCATTCTCAATGCCACCATTTGGGGATCCCTTTCCCCTCCTCCGGCAGTGTGCCTGGCTGACTAGTGGTGACCACCGCCCAGTCTGTGGGCAGGTCCTACCTGTTGTGGCCGTAGGAGGCTCTTATCGTCCAAATAATACGCTTGCGACGCAACTTGTGTTCTGATCTCAGTGTTTCGTTGTCTGTGGCTTGGAATGGAGTGCTGGGCATGGGGTGCCCACTGTCTTACTGAGCAAGGCTCTTGGGGCCCCATTCTGTGGTGCCAGCAGGAGAGGCATGTTTTTGGGGGGAGGCTGTCAAGAGAGCGGAGGGAAAGTGCAGAGTGTGGCGAAGACAGCTCCCCCTTTCTGCTCCCTCCTCCGGAGGGCGTTCTCTGCTGTTTTGAAGCAGATAACAGCAACACACCTTGGCAGTCTGGTGTCTCCCCCGCCTCTTGTGGCGAGAGGAGATCTGGGCATATGGAGAGGGAGAAACGGGCTGCGGAACAGCACCCGCAAGGAGCGTGTCGGTCCGTAGAGACGGGTGAGGTCCTGTTCTGTAGGAAAGTGTTTCCCAGGGATAGTGATGCCTCATGCCAGCCACGTTCGTGCCCCCTAAGGAAGGAGAGCCGGTGGCAGATGCACAGGAAGAGTGCTTGTCTTGGGTCTTGTCTCTGCCAGACAGCCAGTGGGAGCAGAAGAGGTGTGCTCACCTAGGAGAAGGCTGTGGGCAGGTGGAAGACCCCCTCCGGCCAGCCTTGGGGCTCGTTGCGTGCACACGCACGCGCGCGCGCACACGCACACACACACGTTATTTGGGTAAGCAGGCCTTGGAGAAGTTTGTTGTAGCCACTTTCCACCTGTCATCCCATCACCCAGACAGGGCATTTAAAAGGTTCTAGTCCTTTCTGTGAATTAGCTTGCTTTGCATTTTGCGTTGTGCCCAGTCCTTATCATAGTTTTGCAGTGTATTTGTTCCAGCATTTTGGTCCTGAGCTGTCCAGGAAGCTTCAGCCAGGAGGATCATTGTTGGTCAGGGGACATGGGGGCAGCTGTCTTGAGGCAGAGATTCTGACCCTGTGCCGCTCCCGCATCCTCCCCTATCCTGCTAAGTGTGGGTCCCCCCCCCTGACTGGTGCCATCGCAGGCAGAAGAAACAGGGCAGTTATGTGAAGCCTGCTGGAAAATAGGCCCATTAATCTGCAACCGGGAGGGAAGGGGATTTTCTCTGTGCTGCTGCTGTAGACTTTCCCACCTGCTACCTTTTAGAGCCTCTCTTTTCTCCTGTCGCCTGTCAGCGCCTCTGCACCTTCAAGTCTTTTTGCTGTGGCTGTTTGGGCTGGACTTAGGAAGTGCTGCTCCAGTTCTGCTAGATACCCGCATGGGCGCTTTGGTGGTGTGTTGCACAAAGTTTGGTAGGGACGCCAAAGAGCCAGGGTGAAGGGGGGCTGTTGAAAAGCAACCAGGTGTCATGGCTCCAACCAAATCCGCCACAAGCCAAGGAAGCCAAGCCACCGAGGTCCTGCAGTCTCGCCACCCGAGCAGGTGCAAGGACTCTGCAGCCATCACTGTGAACATAACATAAGAACATAAGAGACACCAATGTTGGATCAGGCCAACGGCCCCTCCAGTCCAACACTCTTCTGTGTCACACAGGGGCCAAAAATACCAGGGGCCACCGGGAGGTCCAGCAGTGGGGGCCAGGACTCTAGGAGCCCTCACACTATTGACCGCCCCCCCAGCACCAAGAACACAGAGCATCACTTGCCCCGGAGTCCCTATCTATACCTTGTGGCTAATAGCCACCGATGGACCTCTGCTCCATATGCTTAAGAACATAAGAGACACCAATGTTGGATCAGGCCAAAGGTCTGGTGGCGGCGGCAGCAGCAGCAGCAACATCAGCTTGGGGGAAATGCAGTTGTGAAGCCCTTGGAGGAAAAGGCTCCATTCTGACAGGACTGTTTAGACTGTGGTTTGTGTAATGAACTCTGGCTCGTCAACTAGACAAAAGTTACATATCCCAACTTATTTTGTTATGTAGTACATTTTTATCCTACTTTTCTAACTGATGGGACTTAAAACAGCTTCCACAATAACATACCTTAAAGACAAATGTACAAACACAATATGAAATATGAGCAAACCCCAAAGAGTAAAGGAGGCATCCCGGGCTACTATCCACTAGATCAGTCCAACTGGCCCAGGCTAAGACCACCGTATCAATCATGCCCATGGGTTTTTGTGATCATGAGTGATGAGAACGGATTTGATTCCTTACCAAATTAATATGCTGGTTTTCACTGTTAACACAAAACTGAGCTTTTAAATAAAGAAAAGCTTTTGTTCCTTTGTCTTCTCCTTTTGTAAGACTCTAACCTGGAAAGCTTCTAAATGAATCAGGAATCACAAAGACTACTTTTGTTGGCCGAAAAATCCATGTGTTTGTGGTTCTAGCTGTACCAAGGTGTCCGCTTCTTGCCCCTCTTTCTCTCTCTCTCCTTCCAGCAGAGAGAACATCTTCCCAAGCAGTATCCCAGCTTTAGTTCCAGAAGTGATTGGAAATGACCACAGTGTAGATCTATCAATGGAAAGCAGGTATTTGTGTCTAAGCCTGAGCAGAGAGGAGGGATTCCTGGCCGTGTGTCCCCGCCAACTCCTCCAGGCAATGGGCTGTGCTTCTGTTCCCTTCCTACTGAGCCCGGGCATGGCCAGAGGGGCAAGCGTTTGGCCTGAGCAGGAGGGCAGGAGCCAGAGGGCACCTGCCCCCTGTGGCGTGCAGCCTGTGACCTTGCATGAGTCAGCGCAGCAGACCCAGGACCAGACCAGGATGTGGTGTCGTGTGCTGGGTGACTTAAATTGGTGTTTTTGTGAGCTGCTTTGCATCCCCTTGTGAAGGAAGAAGAAGAAGAGACTGGATTTATCCCCCGCCGTTCACTCGGAATCTCAGAGCGGCTTACAAACTCCTTCCCCCCCCCCCTTCCCACAACAGGCACCCTGTGAGGTAGGTAGGGCTGAGAGAGCTCTGAGAGAACTGCTCTTTCAAGGACAGCTCTGACAGAACTGTGACTGGCCCAAAGTCATCCAGCAGCTGCAAGTGGAGGAGTGGGGATTCAAGCCTGGTTCTCCCAGGTTAGAGTCCGTGCACTTAACCACTACACCAAACTGCGTTTATAAGCTCCTCCTGTTCCTCTGGTTGGTTCTTGAGAGGTTGAAAAATCCCATGGCGGTCCCAAGTCTGCTCAGTACCGCCGTCCATTCCCCTCACTCCGAGGGGTGCCAAGAGAAACTGGGCAGCCCCCGCTGCCTCCAGCAGGTCTGGGGTGTCTCCTGCTGAAGGGAGTGACTTACAGTGTAGAGTGAGTTACAGTAGTCTAGTCTGGAGGTGACTGTCGCATGGATCACTGTGGCTAAGTCAGGGCATGACAGGAAGGGCACCCGTTGCCAAACCTGGTGCAGGTGGAAAAATATCAGTCTGGCAACAGTTGTGGAAGGGGAGGCATCCAGAATCACCCCCAAGCTCTTTGCCTTGGTGTTAGCAGCTCACCATCAAGGGCCGGACGTTGGCAGCCCAACCTGGATCATCCCGGTTCAGCCACAGGACCTCCGTCTTCGATGTTAAAATCGGACAGACCCCTTTTTCTTAGGATTTTGCAGAACCCTATAGAGGTACCATTACCTTGAAGCTTGCTCCAACTCTTGAGGCAAGCATATGGTCAATGGCTGCCTTGGTAGTGGAGAGGTCTATGTGCACTCATTGATGGAGCACCCAAGGAAAGAGACCGCCTTTCTGCTGCAAGGAGTTTGTATCATATCTATTTTTCCACCCACTGACCAGGTCACACCAGGTCAAAGAAGCGTTTCCTAGGGCTTTTTCCTGAAGATTATTCCTGGCCTGAAGTTCTCCAGTCTCTCTACCCTGCTTGGAGAAGAGGAAGAACTTGATTATCCCATTGTCTTTAGCTAGACCCATTAGCCTATCTGACCCATAGCTAGACCCATTAGCTGAGGTGAGCCTGGAAAACCACTGATTGACTTCTACCTTCCCAGCCTAGTCTGGGCCCAGAGGGGGGGGAAACCCTGCTAAAACAGCCAGTGGAGATTTCGCTCCTTGCACACCTCCAGGGGAAAAAATGCATTTCTTCACAGGGGCAAAGGGAATCTGACTTCACAGATGTATTGATGGGCTTTTAACGGGTTGTGAGTAACTGAGAAGAAGATCTTGGGGTTTATTGGAAACGTCAATTCTGCAGGGTGCTGCAGTGGTGAAAGGCAAATTCTGTGCTGAGATTTATTATGAAAGATATTGAAAAAAATGGTCAGTGGCATAATACCTTTGTACAAATCAGTGCTGTATCTGCATTTCATAAGTTATATCCAGTTAGTTTAAAAAAAGACATTGTGGAGTTAGAAGAGACCAAGCCCAATGAGGAAAGGCTGATGGACTTGGGAATGTTCAGTCTGGAGAAGAGGAGGTTGGGGGGGGGGGCATGATTGCGCTCTAAGTATTTGAAGGGCTGTCGCTTAGAGGAGGGTAGGGAGCTGTTCCTGTTGGCTGCAGAGGAGAGGACTTGCAATAATGGGTTTAGATAATGGGTGGGAAGGTACTGACTAGATATTAGGAAAAACCTTTTTACAGTAAGAGTTGTGCAACAGTGGGATCAGCTGCCTAGGGACATGGTGAGCTCCCCCTCACTTATCAGGGATCCAGCATTGAGCAGGGGGTTGGACTAGATGGCCTATGTGGCCCCTTCCAGCTTTGTGATTCTGAGTCTGTGCAGGAAAAAAGCATCCACAGGGTTGGGAGCTCCTCCCTCTGATGACAAGCTGAGGCGTTGAGGGCTTCTTAGCTTAGGGAAATGATGACTTACACTGGGAGGAGGGGATGACCCACGCTGTTATGGGTGGTGTAGAGAAAGAGAACTTTCCTCCATTTTTCATGATTGGGGGGGGGTGTACCCAATTAAACACATTCTAGTCACACCACGTTTTTTCTTGATTCAGGAAGAAGGGCTACTCCCTCAGCCTCCCCAAAGCTTGAACGAAATTTCTCAGACCCCTGTGGGTAGAGGACTTGTGCTTCTGCTCTCCAATGTAAGAGAAGGTGTGTGCTGGTAATTGGGGATTCCCTATTGAGAGAGGTAGAGGACAAAAGTGTGCCATTTGTCTTGAGGTATGCTGCCTAGCGGGTGCACACATCCAGGATGTGACAGAAAGGGTAGGAAGACTCGTCAAGCCCACAGATTGTTATCCTTTCTTGCTCATCCATGGGGGAACAAATGAGGCTGCCTGGCACAGCCTAGAACGTATTAAAAGAGAAGGACCTGGGAGCACAGGTTGTGTTTTCATCTGTTCTTCCTGTCGAAGGCCATGGTGTAGGAAGGGAAAGAAGAATACTGCAAATAAATGACTGGATACGTAGGTGGTGTCATCAGGAAAGGTTTGCATTTTTTTGGACCATGGCTTACACTTTTGAGATGAAGCCCTGTCTATCAGGATGGTTTGTACCCCACGAGGGTAGGAAAAATGTGTTTGGTAAGAGCCTTGCAAACCTGATAAGGAGGGCTTTAAACTAAATCCTCTGGGAGAGTGAGACAAAAAACTCAAAGCCTGGTATGATGCCAGTAACTGGTGATAAGAACACTAAAGATTTGCGGGGAGTGGCACATTTGCTAGGAAACGTTAACTCACAGGTAAGTAGAGAAACGAAAACTGCAGGGCACATAACCCATGGATTCCGATGTCTCTACACTAATGCGCAAAGTATGGGAAACAGGCAGGAGTACTGGAAGTCCTAAACAGGAAGGGGACTATGACATAATAGGCACTTCAGAAACTTAGTGGGATGACACTCACAATTGGAATATTAAGACCGAGGGGTACAACTTGTTTAAAAGGAGTAGACAAATAAGGAAGGGGGGAGAGTAGCATTATATGTAAAGGAGGAAATACATGAATCTGGTCATGGAAGTTCAGTTGAGAGTCTCTTTGAGTAAAAACCAAATAATAATAGTAATATTATTGGGGGGTGTTCCTGCTGTACACCACCAAGCCAGGCAGAGGACTTGTGAGACACTCCTAGAACAGATTACAAAGTTCTCAAAGAGACGGGACACAGTGGTCATGGGAGATTTCAGTTACCCAGATATCTGTTGGAAGTCCAACTCTGCTAAAAATGAAAGGTCAAATAAATTCTTGACTTGTCTTCCTGACAACTTCATTTTCCAGAAAATGGAGAGAGAGACTAGGGGACCTGCCATCTTGGACCTGATTCTCACCTACAAGGAAGAACTGGTTGACGAGGTGAAAATAGTGGGCACCCTGGGTAATAGTGACCATGTAATTTTGGAATTTACAGTCTTGGGGAAGGTAAAAGCTGTACATAGTCAGACATATAAGTTGGACTTCAGGAAAGCAAATTTTGATAAAGTTATGCTGGGTAGAATCCCATGGTCAGAAGTACTTAAGGAGAAGGGGAGTTCAAGAGGGGTGGGAGTTTCTTAAAAGCGAAATGTTGAAGGTACAATCATAAATTATTCCTATGAGAAGGAAAAATGGGAGGAGCCTAAAGAAGCCAAGGTGGCTCCATAAACAGCTTTCTAAAGATGTGAGAAATAAAAAAGACTCATTTAGGACATGGAAGGGAGGGCCTTACAACCAGTGTTCCCTCTAAGCTGAGTTAGTGTGAGCTAGGTCACAGTTTTTTAGTCTCCAGCTCACAGATTTTTGTCTTAGCTCAGGAAGGATGGCTCCAGAGCAAACTAATTTATGCAGTAGCCAAATTGCTCACTCACAACTTTAATGCCAGTAGCTCACAAAATAGAATATTTGCTCACAAGACTCCACAGCTTAGAGGGAGCATTGCTTATAACCAAGGATGAATATAAGCTTGTAGGGAGCTTGTAGGGAGAGTGTTAAAAAAAGCTAAAACTCAGTATGAGCTTAGGCTAGGAAGAGATGCTGAAAACAACAAAAAGGGTTCTTTTCTTATGTTCAAAGGAAGAAAAAGAGCAAGGACATGGTAGGCCCATTGCAGAGACAGGAAAGTGAAGTTGTACCAGATGATGAAGAGAGGGCAGAACTGCTCAATTCCTACTTTTCCGCAGTCTTCTCTTGTGAGGGGGAAACAGTGCGCAATATGGGGAAAACAACACATGAGGAGGGAAGGGAGCTGCAGCCTGGGATTGGCGTAGGGATAGTACATAAACACCCAGTTTCTTTAAATGAAACTATTTTTCATATTTATAGCCTGCCCTTCCCACAAGTGGGCTCAGGGCGGGTAACAACGTATCAAATACAATAAATACAGTTAGAAATTAAATTAAAACTAAGTCCTCAGGGCCAGATGAATTGCATCCAAGGGTACTAAAATAACTCACAGATGTAATTTCTGAGCCTCTGTCCATTATTTTTGAGAATTCTTGGCGAATAGGTGAGTTGCCTATTAATATATAAATATACCTGGCAAAGTTTTAGAACAAATCTTCAAACACTCAGCATTTAGAAATGATGGCTGTGATTACTAAGACAAATGTGGAGAATCACAACCTTGTCTAGAAACGAGAGCCAGCATGAGTTTCTCAAGAACAAGTCATGTCAGACTAACCTTATATCTTTTTTTTCGAGGAAGTTACTAACTTGCTGGATCAGGGAAGTTGTGTAAACATAGTTTAACTTGATTTCAGTAAGGCTTTTTGATATTCTTATTGACAAGTTGGTAAAATGTGGTTTGGATCCTATTACTGTTAGGTGGATCTGTGACTGGTTGACAGATTACACCCAAAGGGTGCTTGTTAATTGTTTCTCATCCTCTTGGAGAGGAGTGAGAAGTGGAGTGCCTCAGGGATCTGTCCTGGCACCTGTTTTGTTCAACATGTTTATCAACTATTTGGATGAAGGAATAGAGGGAATGCTTATTAAATTTGCAGATGATACTAAATTTGGAGGAGTAGCAAATACGGTAGAAGACAGAGTCAGGATACAGGATGATCTTGGCGGGCTGGAAAAACTGGGCTAAAAGAAATAAAACAAATTTCAATGGGGATAAACGTAAAGTTCTGCATTTAGGTAGGAAAAATCAAATGCATCATTATAGGATGGGGGAGACTTGTCTTGGCAGTAGCATGCGCGAAAAGGATCTAGGGGTCTTAGTGGACCATACACTGAACATGAGTCAGCAGTGTGATGTGGTAGCTAAAAAGGCAAACGTGATTTTGGGCTCTATCAACAGATGTATAGTGTCCAGATCATGCAAAGTGATGGTATCGCTTTACTATGCTCTGGTTTGACTTCCCCTAGAGTACTGTGTTCAGTTTTGGGCACCACAATTTAAGAAGGATATAGACAAGCTGGAACGTGTCCCGAGGGGGGCAACAAAGATGGTGAGGGGTCTGGAGACCAAGTCCTATGGGGACAGGTTGAAGGAGCTGGGTATGTTTAGCCTGGAGAGGAGACAATTGAGAGGTGATATGATAACCATCTTCAATTCTTTGAAGGGCTGTCAGATAGAGGATGGTGCAGAGTTGTTTTCTGTTGCCCCAGAAGGTCAGACCAGAACCAACAGGTTGAAATTAAATCAGAAGAGTTTTCTGCTAAATAATAGGAAGAAGTTCCTGACGGAGCGGTTCCTCAGTGAAACAGGCTTCCTTGGGAGGTGGTGGGCTCTCCTTCTTGGGAGGTTTTCAAACAGAGGCTAGATGGCCATCTGACAGCAATGCTGATGGTGTAAACTTTGGCAGATGTGAGAAGGGAGGGAGGGCAGGGAGGGTTTCCTCAGTCCTTACCTCTTGTGGCCCTTTCTGACACACCCAGGGAACTGCCTATCACCATTTTGGGGTCAGGAAGCAATTTTTCTTCAGGTCAGTTTGGCCAGGGAACCTGGAAGGTGAATTGTTGTTTTTTTGCCATCTTCTGGGCATGGAGCAGAGGTTACTGTGTGTGTGTGGGGGGGAGGCATTTGTGAGTTTCCTGTATTGTGCAGGGGTAGAACTAGATGACCCTGGAGGTACCTTCCCAACTCTATGATTCTCTGATTGTAATGCATGTTTTTATTTCCTTCATTCATAGCCTGCCTTTCTCACTGAGACTCAAGGAGGTGACAAAATCCAGAAAGCAAACTGATCCAACTGCAAGGACTTCTAGTAGCCAATGCAGTGGGATTCGAAGCACAGCAGCAACAAACAAAACTGGCACAGAAAACTGCCTCAGGGGTTGACAGGGCCATTGTGCCGGAAGTGGAGGACAAAGGCAGGGGGAAAGCAAGGGGATGCCTACAGTAGACACTGCCACAGTAGACTGCAGCCCCGTCCCCTTCGGAAAGCTCCTCTTCTAAAAGTTGTGCCGTTGTGCTACCCTTCGTGAGAATGCCCTCCTGAACGCTTCTGCTTTGCACATTCCGTAGAATGAGGGGGGTACGCAGAGGCCCTCCTGCCCTCCTCAGGCCGAGGCTGTTCCACCAGAGAATGCCTGTGAACAGGGTGCTGCCCTTCTGAACAGGGTCGGCAGGCTCCATGTGGACGAGCCGAACAAGTGGAACCTCTGGAATTCGCAGCCACGTGACGTGGAGAGGTTCCCTGACTTCCAAAAGGGGTCAGTGCCTGCTAGTCCCAGGAGCGGAATGGCATCTTGGGTGCCACAGGGGGGAGGGCTGTTCCAGCTCCATGGTTGGGGGGCTTTTACGTGGGTCTGACCTTGACCTTTGCTTGTCCCCCAGAGGTGGCCGACACAGTGGCAGAATGCGTCAGGCCTGGGCTTGAGTCCCGTCGGCTACTCGGCTGGGGGTTGACCATGCTCTCTGCTTCGACCTGTGGAGCTCCTGGCTGGCGCAGCATGAGTGTGCTGTTCTGGAGTCAGGGTGGTGTTTGAGCAGGGCTGGGAACAGAAAACTCTGAGACAAAACTGGTACTCATTTGCACACAAAACAAAAGAAAGTAATGCAACTAAAAACTGTTTGATCAAGATTAATTTACATGAATTAATATCAGAATTCTAGCAGTTTCACAAAGTTAGTGGAAGGAAGGAAGCCTTTTCAAAGGTTGTGTGGACCTGTCTCCTGTTGTTCCTCAATGTGAAATTTCTGGAAAGTCAAATCTGTGCATTGAGAAAAGCTGAATTCCACAACTTGGATAATTTATGTCCCTGCCCGGGAGCTATGCAGGCCCCTTCCGCTTGTCTAGGTCTCTGTCTCTTTTTAGTCAACTGGGTGGGATGCAGAGCTGGCCTCCTTTTGAAGAGAGGTCCGAATGTGTTTGTAGAACGGCGGCGTTTGCCAAGGCAGTGGCATGGATACATGTGCCCCCGGGCGTCTTTGTGCAGGCTGAAAGCCTGTTTGTAGAGGGGCTCGGGAGTCTGTTCTGGTGGTCTGAAGCCGGATTCCTTTTTCCTGTGGGGATTCGTCATCCATTCAGGTGTCCCTGCTGCTATGGCGGGGCCTGTCAGGGCCCCCCCCCTTTAATTAAAAGCCCTGCCCCACCAGTAGCCATGCCAGAAACCTTATTTTTAGACGTTTACTGCTGCGCCATCACGGAGCGGCTTCAGGCCTGAGCCCACCCCCACTGCAGGAGAGACCCACCCATTTTTACCCACCCGCTGCCTCCTGGGGCTTCCCTTTCCCTCCCACTGTGGAATTTTGGGGGGGACAGCTCAGAGGGCACTGGAATGCTTTTTGAGAGTTCTTCCCCACCGGGCAAGAAAGCGTAGAAGAAACGTGTGTCTTTCCCAAAGGCTCCTGGGGACGCTTTTGAGAGACTCACCATGTCCCCTGGGTGGTAGGCAGCGGGGCAGAAGTGCCGAAGGGCGTGCCGCTCTTGCGTGCCCTCCTGAGCCTTCTTGCCCTGTGGAAAGGAGCCCAAAAAGCGTTTAGATGCCTCCTGAAGGCAGTCAGATGCCCCCTGAGCTGTTTTTTCCTAGGAAGGGACGTGCTCGCTGCCCTGTCCCTTGAACGGAAGGGCGAGAAGCAGGCTCGGAGTGTCCCCCTTTGAAGACAGGCGCTCAGATGAGTTCAGTTACCTTTAACGCAACTCCCCCCTTAAAAACTTCCATGCCCCCCCGAACCAAACCCCCCCTGGCTACGGGCCTGCTCTGGGGGCTCTGGAGTCCCTGCGTTGGGACTGCGAGGGGCCGGGGAGGCCTCTGCCTGGTCGGTGGCGCAGACAGACAGAAATGAAGCGGGCTTGATGGGGGATCGCCCGGCATGACTCGGGGATTCCTTCTGCCTGGTCACCACCTCCGGAGTGTCCCACACGAAGGAGGCCTGTTTTCTCAGGGCTGCCTTCTGTGAGGGCTGCAGCTTCGCCTTCTTCAGAGAGGGATTTCTGGCGGTCTTGGACGTCTTGGCCGGCTGACAGCGTGCAGAGGCCAGGAGGGCCGTGGGGGCTGATGCCCAAGGCCAGTCGTGTGGCTCTAGGGGTGGCCGTGGGGGTTAGGAATGTCAGGGGCTGGCTCGTAGGAGAGCGCTCTTGGGGGGGGGGCGCCATGTCTCAGCAGCTGCCCCGCAATCCCAGTCCCGCCTCGTCCATGTTCCTGGGTTGGCGTTCCTCCTTCCTTTCGTTTATTCCCATCCAGGCAGAAGTCATCCCATGCCCGACAGTGCCGAGATGGGCAAGGGCGGGGTCCTCTGCCGGAAGCCCCTTTCCCGCTGGCCTGGGAGGCGGGGCCTGGTCCCAGAGGGCTCTTCTTCCCGGCCTGGTCTCCGCCGCCGCCGCGGGAGCCGCCTGAAGAAGAGCCGGGCTGAGGAAGGCTGCCGCAGCCCTGCACAGTCCCAGCCCTTCGCGCGGGCTTTGCTTCCCCTGGGTGGTGACTGAGGCATGAAAGGCCTTCCTGGAAAACCCGAGATCGCAGCACTGTTAAGAAGCCGGGGTAGGCCTCCAGCCAGCCGCAGCCTGCCTTACCCGCTTCGTGGTGCGGCTGAGACTGGGAGAAAGCAGATAGCCTGGGGCGAGTGTGGCAAGGCGGCTTTTCGTGTCCCACAGCACTGTAGCGGGAGAGGCTGGATGGCCTCCGCCTCACCACCCCGTGTCCCTGTGCTGGTTTTGGCCTCGGCACCCGTCTCAGTTGGCTCCCGGGGGGGGGATCTTGAGCAGGCCGCAAGGAGGGAGGAGGCGGCCTGGAGAGGCCTTTGGGCGGCTTCCCTCCCGTGTGTGTCCCGGGCTCCGTGGGCAGGCTGCAGCGGGGGGGGGGGACTTCTGGAAGGGAGCCTCCTGGCCCAAGCGGCACCGTGGAGCGAGCCGGGAAAGATGCTCTCGGGCAGGTGCTGGGCTTGCCCGGCTCTAGGTGAGGCGAGGGAAGCTTGGAGGGTCGTCGGGCAAACAGGGCAGCCCTGGCGGGTCTGGTCTCCCGTTGTGTTTTGCTCAACCTGTGACAACAGTGGAGGCTGCCAGGGCAGATTAGGGGGATTGGCTAGCTTCTCCCACTGGGCTTCTGGGACACAGGACATGGGTGCCTACCCCACGGACAGGGGATCTGCCAAAGGGATGGTTGGCTGGCCGTTCACTCCTGTGCTGTGCTTGCCAGCTGTAGTGGTCTCCGGAGTCCACTTTGCGGCTTCAAGGCTTAAGACCGGAAAACCTGCCCTTTTCGTTTCTGTTGGGAAAGACTGCTTGGAGGGCGTCCTGCGGGCATGTTGCTGGAGCTCCGCGTGAGGTGGGGGCAGGTTCTGTTCCTTGCCCCAAATGGCTGCGTGCTGCTGGGGGCCACCCTTCTGCGCTTTTGGAGCAGGCAGACTCCAGCCTCGTTCAGCTTCCTGAGCGGGCTGGAGCCCGGCCTCGGTGCCAGCTGCTTGGCCTCCTTCCCTCCTCCCGGCAGAGGGCCTTTTGTGGGGTAGTGGGCACAGTCGACAGCCACGTGAGGCAAGGGAAGTGGCAGGCCAAGAAGGGCGTGGACTGTCCGTGGCGCTTGTTGTTGGGCGGAAGCCGCCTTCGTTTCCAGGGGTTCTCGGCTCTGGCGCAGGAAGCCTGAGAGGCTGGGGGTGTTCCCTGTTGGCCTCCTTGCTGGAGCAGGAGAGGGGGGCTGTGTGCGTCCCACAGGGCAGTGATGGAGCTGCGGGGGCCTCCTGCTCTTCAAAGGGCCCCGCTTGGTGGGGTGGCAAGGGCCCGGCTCCTTCCCCCGAGGGTCTCCTGTGGGGCCCCCCCGGACAGCCTGGGCGAGGAGGAGGGCTTGGTGGGCCGAGCCATTTTGGAAGCCACCGAAGGCTGCCTGCGGTCCTCTTGCAGGGCCCCTGCAATTATCATAATAAACAGTTTTATCATCTGCTTGGCAATCAATAAGGTGGCTTCTGCTCCTTTAGTATCTCAGTGGTATTGATTACCTTAACGGCCAGGCCAGAGCGGTCAGCTTCAGTTAACCCCTGGGCGGCGGCTGCAGGGCCCGGCCTGCGGGGGGAGGGGGAGGGGCCCCCGCTCGGCACCCAGGCAGTGCTGCTCGGAGCCCTCGGGCTGGGCTGGGGCGGTCCTGGGGCTCAGCCGCCTGGCCTTTTGTCCTCCCCTTCCTCTGTGGAACTGGAGGCATCATGCGTGGCTCAAGCACACACCAGCCCTGCGAGGCGGGTTTGGGTCGGCTTCTGTGCCGAAGCGATTGGCACACACCTGCCATCTCCGGAGAGCGGGGCTCTGAGAAGCGGCCGGGTGCTGCTCCCGTCCGCTCTGGGGCTTGGCCTCTTGCCTCGCCTCGGGGAAGGCTTTCTGCGCGGGGCCTAGGGGCCCGATCCTTCTCTTAATGGAATTTCCCATCATTTGCTGCGCGGCTGATTTCTGATCAATGAAAATGAAATTGCATCACCTCCTCAGAGGGCTCTACATAGGGCTGCTGCTGCTGCTGCTTCCCGCTGTGTCAGTTCCGGTAATATAATCTCCTCAGGCGTGCAAGAGAGTAATAAGAAATAAAAATAAAACCCTGCAATTAGCAGGAGGCCAGGCTGTGAGCTAACCCTTTCGGTGCCGGGGGCCAGAAAGGCCGGCCTTTGGCCTGGCCGCTTCCCCTGGAAGAGCCCTCTGCTGCCGGGCAGGCGGCCGCCACTGCCGGAGGGGCGGCCAGAGAAGGGGCCCCGCCCACGTTTGGCCCCTGGGAGGGTCAGGTGGGCTCAGGCTGGGGGTGGCTTCTCCGCTTTAGGGATTCTCGAATGGGCCTGGGATGGTGGGGGGCACTGCTGGTGTTCTCTTGAAGAGTTCCAAAACAAGGAAGACCTTTTGAGACCATAAAAGAATGCTGTGTTCTTTTTGTCAGGACATTTCCTGCCCTTGTAGTGTATTGAGTTATTCCCCCCCCCCTGCATTGTTGTGCATGTTGTATTTACCGTGAGTTTCTGAGAGGCGGGAGAGGTGGCCTGCCCACTCCGTGGTGGGAGCTCCCTCCCGTTGCTCCTGACCTCTGCTTGGGCTGACTGGCTGGACTGGGGTCATCAGAGCCACTCTGCTTTGCTGGCTCAGGCCCTGGGCCCAGTTGCCACCAGGAGGCGGGCACCGGGGAAGGACTGCCTGCCCCCCTGGCGCTTGTGCTGTGTGTTTCCAGAGGGCTCCGTCTGCCCCCTCCACGTTGCCTGCTGGGAGTGGGCCACCCAGAGATCCACATGACCACCTATGCTCATCTTTCCTCCAGATAAGAGGAGAGAGAAGTCCGGAACCAGCGCATGGAGGGGTTCATGCAGTGAAACTTGGTCCAGACCAGGCTCATTTTCAGCAGCGGCTGAATGAGAGCCTCTGTGTTTGCGTGAAGGACGAGGCTCGCGACCTGGATGGTGCTGTCGCCTTCTGTGGGCGGGGGGGGGGGGGCAGGGGGTGTCTTTACCCAGCACTGGCTGGCAGGCCGCTTTACCACCTTTCCTTGCCTGCAGTTATCTGTGCTCTGGTCACATCCAGATTGGACTGCTGCAGTGCGTTATCTGTTGGGGCTTGAAGATGGATCGGGAGCTTCGGCCAGTGCAAAACGCGACCCCGAGTGTGCTGGCTGCCTTTGGTGGTGGGAAGCTCATGTTGCCAGTCTTAGTAGCTTTGCTGGTTCCCTGGCTGCTTCTGGCCACAACCCCAGGCACTGTTGTTAGCTTTTGAAGCTTCACACCATCTGGGACAAGGATAAAGCAAGATCGCCTGCTCCCACTGACCTCCGAACAAGAAGAGGAGGAGGAGGATTTATACGCTGCCCTTCACTCGGAGTCTCAGAGCGGCTTACAGACTCCTTTCCCTTCCCTTAGAGAGCCAGTTTGGTGTCGTGGTTAAGTGCGCGGACTCTACTCCGGGAGAACCGGGTTTGATTCCCCACTCCTCCTCCACTTGCACCTGGCTGGATGGCCTTGGGCAAGCCGTAGTTCTGATAAGAGCTGTTCTTGAAAAAGAGCCGTTTCTGTCAAGAGCTCTCTCAGCCCCGCCTACCTCACAGGGTGCCTGTCTGTTGTGGGGAGGGGAGGGGAAAGGAGTCTGTAAGCCGCTCTGAGACTCCTTTGGGTAGTGAAGGGCCATGGGGTATAAATCCAATCTCTTCTCTTCTTCCTCCCCACAACAGACACCCTCTGAGGCAGGTGGGGCTGAGAGAGCTCTGAAAGAAACGGCTCCATTTCAAGGACAGCTCTGAGAGAACTATGGCTTGCCCAAGGTCACACCAGCAGCTGCAAGTGGAGGAGTGGGGAATCAGAGTCCTCTGCGCACTTTACCACGACACCAAACCGGAGAGAGAGGGTTGTGCCCTGTGTGCCCCCAGTCTTTCAGAAGTGGGTTGGCCATCTGCCAGACGGGGCCTCTGGTCTGCCGGGTGCCCAGCCTGTTCCGTCTTTGGCACCAGGTGAAAACCTCCCTCCCTCCCTCTCCCTCCCTCTCCCTCCCGCTCTCCCAGCTATTTTTTAAATGGGCTTGGCTGGCATCATCGTTTAGTTATAGTTGCATTATCTCTTGAGTTTTTCTGCTAGATGCTTCTAAGTGGCTGCTTTACTCTCTGGTTCTCTTGTGGCTGTTTTGTTAAGTTGTTTCTAGTGGTGGTTTTCTTGATGCTTGTGCAGGCCTACTCTGTGGGGTGCCTCCGGAGCCTTTGGAAGGGAAGAGTTATGGGTAAATTTCCCCCCCAAAAAAACAATTTAAACCTCTGCCCCAGATGTTACAGCGATGGCTTCTGTTTTTAGAGTGGTAGAAGCGATGTGTGTGAGTGTAGGAAATGAGGGGCACTGCTGTGCCGATGTCTGGGTCCCCCCCACCCCATTTAGAGTTCCGTCTGGATGAGCCCAAGGTGATGTCGGTGGAATGGGGACCATCCGCTTACCCTGCTTCGGTGTACTCAATGTTGCTGTGTGCCACCAGTGATCTTTTACGCTTTCTGTGGGTCAACAGGTCATAAGGAGGAAAGGAACCATCGAATCATAGAGTTGGAAGGGACCTTCAGGGTCATCAACCCCCTGCACAATGCAGGAAAAAGGACACAAATCTGACATTAGTGTTGAGTCGGGGAATGCACTGGTGAAAAATCTGTTTTAATTTCAGATTCCAGGATTTGGGGGGGGGGGCAGGCTTTGTCATGACCACTCTGGGTTTCTGTCTTGTTGCCATTCTGAGATTCTGTTCTGTTTTTGTTTTGTTTGTAATCCCAGAAATTTCAGGAACATTATTTCCTGGGGGGGGGGGGGG
>NW_015176493.1:387419-427705 GCF_001447785.1 Gekko japonicus | reverse complement strand
CGGGCGCGGATGTTCACAGACGGTAGCCCTCCCTTTGAAGCCCCCCCCCCCAAGGCTTGAAGGGGATTAGAGAAAGTCGTCCAGTTTGACAGACCACGGAAGGAGGTGATCCTTGTCCCCCTTGTTGCCATCTGTGGTGGGCTCACCTGGCCGGCCTCAGCTCCCCTGGCAGCTCCAGGACCTCGTTGCAGGACCCCCTCCCAGGTAATGTCCCCACTGCCGGTATCAGGGTGACGGAGCCTGCTCCCGCCCCTGGGAGATGGAGAGTGGGCTGGCGAGTGGGATCCCGGAGCTCTACGAGGCTTGGCTGCCCGCAGGAAACCATCGCCCCGTCTGGCCTCCGGGCCGGGCCACTGCACTCCCTTTTGGACAACTGGATCGGGGAGACGGGGGAGAGCAGCTGTGATGGACTCTGGTCTGCACAAGCAACAGGCGCATACCTTCGCCAGGCACCCCCGGCGGCAGCGGTGGGAGGTGTTCTTGGCTGGGCTGGGCGGCTGTGTGTGTGTGTGTGTGTGAGCATCCCATACACCGGCATCTGCCTGCCCGTGGGCCATGTCCGCTCTGGAGGAAAGCGCAGGGAGAAGGCAGGATCCCCTCCTGTCCTGCGGTCCCGGTTGGGCCCACAATTGTTTTTTCAGGGGAGTTGCCACAGAGGACTGGCTGCTGCTGCATGGCTGCTGGTCCCTGGGGGCAACTTGTGTTAGCGTTTGTCTCTTACTTAGCCAGGAAGTGCAAACGCACACACCCCACTTGCATTGTCAGATTTTTTAGGGGGGGGAACACGACAGTATGTCTTTGTGATCAGCTGTCCGGTTGCCGTGTGCCCTGCCTTCACGCTGCCTTGTCAGCCCCCCCCCCCACACACACTCCCGCCCATTGCCTGGCTGGCCAGTTAAAACACGCACAGCACCCGTTCCCAGGATTCCCGGCTGCAGTGCACGGTGCAGCGTTTTCTCCTGCCCACTGCCGGAACAAGAAAGATGGCAGAGCTGGAGGTGGGTTTGGCAGCACAGGAGGAAGAGCGTTTGGCCTCCCTTCCCTTCCCTTCTCTGGGAAGTCAGTGCATCTGAAGAAAAAGCCGTCTGCTTAAGCGGGCGAGGCCAGGCCCAAATCGGAACCAGGAAATAACCACAGAAATGGATAAGGTGCATTTCTGGAACCTGGGGAACTGCCCCCCCCCCGAAGGCATCTTGCGGGTTGAATTTTGGGTCAAGGATTTCCAGCTGCGCACCCCTGATTTTTGGAAACCAAAGTGGTTTGTGGAGTTCAGTGGAGATGTAGCTGCTCAGAAGACATACCCTTCATGTGTCTGAGGAAGCGCGGTCTGTCCTCTTGAACGTTTGTTCTGGAATTAATTTTGTTAGTCTTCAAGGTGCCTCTGGGCTCCTGTTTTGTTTTGATTCTACAGAAACGCGCGACTCCCCATCTGGGAAGGCAGCGATGCTGGCAGTTACGAGGAACACTCTCTGACTTCCGGAAATGGTGGGAGAAGGGGCTGTTTTGTGAAACACACGGCCCATTTATGGAATCAAGCAGTGAGGCGGGATATTTTTTGTGGAATGGGGGGTGCCAGCCCTGTGACTCCTCCTGGGCAGGGAAAGGGGGGGGCTCTGGAGTGCGATGGGGGCAGACCGGAGCCTTCTTGCTTCTTGCTTCGTGGCACAACTGTGGCACCCTTTCGTAGAATAAGGTGGGCAAAGACTAAGCTGGCATCAGGCAAGTTTTGTTGTTGTTCAGCTGCACAGTCGAGTCCGACTCTTCGCAAGTTAGATGAATATTTTTAGATTTAAAAGGCAAAATAAATTGTGGGCAATTGGGATGCTGTGCTGCTGACCTGTTTTTTGTTGTTGTGTGGTGATATTTTCTGGAAACGTTTGTTAGAAGAGTCTTTCTCCTTCAGGAGGCCCCCCACGCCCAAAATTACTGGCACTGAGTGTGTTGGCCTTCTGTGGGAAGCTGAGGAGAGTTTGGCTCTCTGGCTGGTGTACCGACCGCCTAATGCACCAGCAGATACCCTGCCGGGCTTCTCGGAGGCTGTATTGGACTGGGCCTCGGCGTACCCTGGACTTCCGTGTCCGGGCCCATGATGCAGCCTCCTCTCGGGCCAGGGACCTGGTGTCGTCTGCGGTGCTACCGGAACGCTCCCAATTTGTATCGGCTCCTGCATATCAAGCAGGCCGCAGGCTGGATCTTATTTTTGGCCTGGTGGTTTATGTGGATCTGGTAGCCACGGAGGTGGCCCCACGGTCAGACCACTTTGCCCTGAAGGCCCAGCTAGGATCAGTACTCGGTCTGAAGCTTTTTAACTTTTTTATGAATGGTTTGGAGTTTGGAGTAAGCAGTGAAGTGGCTAAATCTGCAGATGACACAAAGTTGTTCAGCGTGGTGAGAACAAGGGAGGATTGTGAGGCCCTCCAAAGGGATCTGTCAAGGATGGGCGAGTGGGCGTCAGCATGGCAAATGGGGTTCAATGTGGCCAAGTGCAAGGTGATGCACATTGGAGCCAAAAATCCTAACTATAAATACACATTGATGGGGTCCGAACTGGCAGAGACTGACCAAGAGAGAGATCTTGGAGTCATAAGAGATAACTCTATGAAAATGTCTAGACAGTATGCAACTGCAATAAAAAAGGCCAACACTATGCTGGGGATTATTAGGAATGGAACTGAAAACAAATCAGCCAGTATCATAATGCCCCTGTATAAATCAATGGATCGACGTCATTTGGAGTACTGTGTACAGTTCTGGTCACCACACCTCAAAAAGGATATTGTAGCATTGGGAAAAGTGCAGAAAAGGGCAACTAGAATGATAAAAGGGTTTGAACACTTTCCCTGTGAAGAAAGGTTAAAGCGCTTAGGGCTCTTTAGCTTGGAGAAACGACGGCTGAGGGGTGACATGATCGAGGTTTATAAGAGCAGGTTGAGAAAGAAGTACTTTCTTGTGGGCACTCCATGAAATTGCTGAGCAGTCAGGTTAGAACAGATAAAAGGAAGTTCTTCTTCACCCAAAGAGTGATGAACACATGGAATTCACTGCCACAGGAGGTGGTGGTGGCTACAAGCATGAACGGCTTCAAGTGGGAATTAGATAAGCATATGGAGCAGAGGTCCATCAGTGGCTATGGCTTCTGGTGTCCTGTCCCCACTGCTGGATCTCCTGACAGCACCTGGTATTTTTGGCCACTGTGTGACACAGAGTGTTGGACTGGATGGGCCATTGGCCTGATTCAACATTGGCTTCTCTAGTGTTCTTATAGGAACTCTCGGTCTGGGGCAAGTGATGCTCTGTATTCTTGGTGTTTGGGGGGGGGGGCAACAGTGGGAGGGCTTCTAGTGTCCTGGCCCCACTGCTGGACCTCCTGAGGGCACCTGGTATTTTTGGCCACTGTGTGACAGAGTGTTGGACGATGGGCCATTGGCCTGATCCAACCTTGGCTTCTCTTATGTTCTTATTCCCGCCCCGCCCCATCTAGACAGCGAGTGGGTTTATGCTTCCCCCCCCAAAGACTGATGGACCCGATCGGGTTCCAGAATGCTCTGTGGGATCCAATGCCCCCAGCGAATTGTTAGATGAGCTGGTGGAGGACTGGCAGAACCGGCTTTCTGAGGCCATCAATGAAATCCCCCCCCCCCGCGCACTCTCTCTATTCTTGTACCAAACTAGCCCTGTAGTATACCCCGGAGCTACAGAGGATGGAGCTAGAACTGAGATGACTAGACTGAGGGTGGCGGTGTGCTCTTGATGAAGCTACAAGGACACAGAATCCATAGAACCCCACAGTGTTGGGGGGCCCCACAGAGGCCATCTAGTCCAATCCCCTGTTCAATGCAGGATCAGCCCTAGAGTATGTCTGACAAGGGTTTGTCCAGCTGCTGCTTGAAGATTGCCCGAGACAGCTGATTCCACCGTTGCACAACTCTTAACTGTAAAAACGTTTTCCCTGTACCTTCCTGCCCTTAATTTAAACCCATTCTTGCAAGTCCTCTCCTCTGCCGCCAACAGGAACAGCTCCTTCCCCTTCTCTAAGTGGCAGCCCTTTAAATGCTTAAAGAGGGCAATCATGTCCCCCCTCAGCCTCCTCTTCTGCAGACTGAGCATTCCCAATAAGTCCCTCCGCCTTTCCTCCAGGCCCCTGATCATCCTCGTCACTCTCCTCTGCACCCGCTCCATTCTGTCCACATCCTTTTGGAAGTGAGGTCTCCAGAACTGCACACAATACTCCAGGCATGGCCTGACCAATGCAGTGTACAGTGGGACTATGACATCTTGCGATTTGGATGTTATGCCTCTGTTGATACACCCCAAGATCGCATTAGCCTTTTTTTGTCTTCACATTACACTGGCTGCTCATATTTAACTTTCCGTCCACCCGTACCCCAAGATCTTGTTCAATCACACTGCTACTTAGAAGTGTATCCCCCATTCATTATGCGTGTTCCTCAGTTTTGTTACCCAGATGTAGAACTCGGCACTTATCCTTGTTATTTTAATATTTTAATGTTTGTACTGTTTTATGGTATGATTCGGCAATATGCCCTGTAAGCCGCCCTGAGCCTACGGGGAGGGCGGGATAAAAATACAAATAATAAATAAATAAATAAATTGCATCTTGCTCACATCCTCCCACTTTTCCAGCATGTTCAGATCTCACTGAATTCTATCTCTATCTACCGGTGTGTCCACTGCTCCTCCCAATTTGGTGTCATCTGCAAATTTAATGAGTAGCCCCTCCACACCCTCATCCAGATCATTCATAAAAACATTGAAAAGTACCAGGCCCAGAACTGAGCCCTGTGGTACCCCACTGGACACCTCCCTCCATTCAGATGAAGTGCCATTGACAACTACTCTTTGAGTGTGGTTCTCCAACCAGTTCCCTATCAACTATCCTAGAGTCCAGTCCACAGTCCTCTAGTTTACCCATCAGAACATCTTGGAGAACCCTGTCAAAAGCTTTACTGGAATCCAGGTAAGCAACATCACCAGCATTCCCTCGATCCAGTAAGCTCATCACTCGATCAAAGAAGGAAATGTGGTTGGCCAAGACAAGAACTCCGTGCTCACTTTTATGTCCTACAACAGAGCACTCTAATGCAAAATGATAAATAAACTTTTTGCTTCTCCTGGGAATTGCCAAGAGACACTGCAATTGCTGGAAATACGAGGCACCAAAATGGCATCCCTGGGCTCCGGGTGCTGGCCAGGTGGCTTTCCATACAGTCACTGTTAGGCAGGTTTGGTTACCTTAAGTTCATGGCAGAGGTGCCAAGAAACGTTCCTGTTGTTGAAACAAAGCAAACTCTCCCTCCATCGCTCACTGGGTGGTAGAGAGCACCGATTCTCCTGAGCGAACCCTCTGGCACCTGCGTCAGGCCTGCAGAGGAATCAGTGTGGTTAGAGGGTTGGGTTCCAGTGCCCATTCACCCCAGAAGTCTGTTGGGTTCTCTCTGCGCGGGCTGACCAGCTTTGTAGGGTGCTTGTGGGGTCCCTGGGCGGGCGGGGGGGGAGCTGTGTTTCTCTCAGAGCTCCTCTAAGGAGTGGTGGGGTGGGGGGGTGGGAGGGAGGAGGTGTGGCCGGGCCGGGCTGTTCCCCAGCCCCCTTGGGCAGCCGCTCTCTTTGTCCTGTGCCGGAGGCGTTCTCCTCATGGGTAGGGGAGCGGGCTGCGTGTGCTCTGTGGGACTTGGGCAGCCGGTTCTCCCTCTGGTCTGTGGGGCCTTGCTGTGCCTCAGTCAGTCTGCCGCTGTGTTTCCTCAGCTCGCTGGTCCTGGCTGCGGGTGGTGGCAAGCCCTCTTGGTGGGAGGAGACTTGTGCTTCACGGCAGTGTGGGCTGGCGGAGTTGGCAGCTTCCAGTGCCGGCGTGGAGCGCGTGCTGCGGTGGGAGTGCTGCGTGGCTGCTGGAGCGGGAATGAAGATGCTGGCTCTGGGTGTGTGACCCTGCTGACCAGGCAGGGTTGGACTTGCTGGCCCCTCGTCTGGGAGCTCTGCCTTCTCTCCATGTCGTTGCAGCCCCCCCCCCCCCAGCAAAGCAGGGCTGGTGGTGGCTTCTTGCTGTCGGGCACGGAAGGGAAAAGGCATCTTGCTGCCGTTGCATTGCGCCCCTCCCCCCGGCTAAGGTCTTGCATGGCTCTTCTGGGTTGAGGGGTGCATGGGTTCCGTACACCTGTCCAAATGCCAGATTGGGTTTGCAAAGCCTACTGAGCATTGATAACTTTCTGTGTTTCCCTCTGTCGCCGTGGAAAAGGAAGGGAAGGCAGGGGCCAAGGATTCCCTCGGGCGAGACAAGGCAAGGGCATTGTGGGGGGCTCTGGCTCCAGAAGGCACTGCTCACGCGTTTGCAGGGGCACAGATCCTCTTGATGAGAAGTGGCAGGGTTGTATGCCGGGCCTTGCACAGGGCTGCTTGGAGTTTCTGCTTTCTGGCCCTCAAGGACTAGTTTAGGGGATTCGTGGAGGTAGGTCCATCAGTGGCTACCAGCCATATTGACCGAAGGGAGCCCCTGAACAATCCCAGTGGTGGAGGCCTCTGTACCCTGCTCATTGGCTCTCCCAGGGAACTGGTTGGCCACCCCTGTGCAGGACAGGATAGGATGCTGGCCTTGATGGACAGCTGGCCTAATGCTCCAGCCAGGGCTCTTCTGGTGTTCAGGGCCATCACCCTGAGACAAGGAGCCCCTGCCTTCCTTCTGCAAACAGCAGCCCTTGTGGGAGGGCCTGGGGGCGCAGAAGGCGCACAGGAGGAGACAGGGCAGTAGGTAAAGCAATGCAGGGTGGGGAGGGAACTCTGGGAGCTCGCCTGGAATGGATCTATGCCCAGGAGGAGCTAGAGGAGGAGGGGGCTTTGGGTTCTGACTTGCGGCTCTCTCCAGCTGAAGAGCATTGATTTTACGGGAAGCCATATTTGCAGACAGTGCTCTGATCGACCTGCCGAGTTGACTTCTGCCTCCTTTCCCCTTAATGACTGGGTGAGCTCAAGATGAGATCGTGTTGGACGAATACATGGGAAGAGGAGTCTGTGCAGCCCCTTGAATGGAGGACTTGGAGACTAGGGTGGTGGTGGTGGTGGTGGTTGGTCCCCCTTTCTCACTGAGACCCCAGGTGGATTGGAGGTATGTTAAAAACGGATTATGAGATGGAAGCACATTGCAAGAGATGCTGACATTTGACTCTAAGAGCCAAGATTCCAAGCAAGACAAGAGTACAGCTGGGCTGGGGTTGTAGAACAAGGGAAGAACCAGATGAGTGCATGCGAGTGCATCTTTGAGGCAACAAGGCAATCTGTTGTGATGCACAGACAACTCTGACGGAGCTGGTTCCTGGGGTTTGTGCCTGCAGCCAGCCTGCAGATTTTGCATGAAATGGCGGTGGAGGCCCCAAGCGTCCCTGGACTGGGCCTTGGCCAGACTGGCCCAGCTCTTGGAAAGGGAGGTTAGGGGTGTGTGTGTGGGGGGGCTGACTGGGGGAGCCTTGCAAGCCGGCCAAGGGAGTGGAGCCGTCACTCTGGTTAACTGGTGGGGTGGGGGAAGGGCAGTCGGAGCAGCCGGGAGGCCAAAGAGCCCACCAATTAATTGGGAAGCATTTGCCGGCTTCTCTGGCCTGGCCTGGCCTGCAGAGGAGATTGGCTTTCCTGTCAATAAACAAGTCCCTGGTGCAGCATCAAAGCCGCAGTCCTTTATCAATCGCGGCCTCCTCTTCCCGCTTGTTCCTGTAACTTACCAAGCATTTATGACATTGATTTTACAATCAGGCTGTTAACCCTCCCGCCCCATCCGCCCTGCCAACCCTGCTGGCCCAAACTGTCAATCAGGCAGCGGGCAGCCAATCGGCGGCTCTGCCGGGAAGGCCGGCCGGTCTTCCCGGCTTTTGGTTGTAAGCGGCCAGTGGCATTTTTGACTGCCTCTTCCTTGCTGCAGAAGTTCTGCAAAAGTGGAACTCGAGTGTCAGAGGGTGGGCAAGGTCTCTAGTCCAGCGGCAGGACAGACAGGCCTGAAGAGAGGACTGAGGAGTCCTAAAGTTGTCGCGTGCAAACAGAACCGCACGAGGAGGAGCCAGGCTTCTTCCAGCCAAGGTGGCTGTTGGGCTGCTGTGGAGCAGTTGCTGCCGCCGCCTCCTCCTCAGCAGCAGCAGCAGCAGCGTGATCTGTGGAGGGCCGAGGCGCTGTTCTTCAGGCTGGGAAGCAGGTGTCAGATGGAGGCTTTGCCTCTCCTTGTGGGTTCCCTCCAGCTGAGGACTATGTGATTTTATATTTATTGACGTGTTTCAGTGTTTGTATCCTGCTTTTCTCTAAAACAGACCCAAAGCACCTTGCAAGAAAATGGCACACAAATAAACCAACCAACCAACCTATAGTAGAAAGCAAACAAGAGCAGGCCCGTTGTTGGGTTTTGATAGTGAGATATTGAAAAAAATTGTATTTAGCAGAGATAATATAGCTCAGCAGAGCCTGAGTAAAATAATTCAGACTGAGAGTCCATGTGTGATTAAAATATAAAGTTTTTACTAAATTCTAGCATGGGGAAGGGTAACTGGGATGAAAATAACAACAGAGCTAAATGGCTACATCCTTACTCTACAAAGACAAAACTAGAAGAGCGTTATGGCTTCTCTCCTTCTTCAGAACAGCAAACAAAGACGGGAAGAGGAGCCATAAAATGCTAAAACACTTTGACACTCTCGTTCCAATCAAACTCCTAGATCAGGGAGAAAATTCCCTGGCTTCTACTCCTAAAACAACATTGGTTACATGAGAAACATGTGACTTCCTGTGAGTAACATAAACAAACATTTAACCCCAGATATACTGAGTGTTTTCAACTTGTAATACCCAACACCCGTCCATCTCGGGCTGCTCCTGGGTACCTTGTCTGGCTTGGTGGAAGTCCTAGACTGTAAGCCGCAGACAGGCCGAGGGCCCTTTGCCCCCGGCTGCTTGGCTTGTGCCTCTGGCCACGCCTGGACTTTTGAAGGGGCCTGAAGAAGAAAGGGGGGAAGCCAGTCTGCAGCGGTGGGGTGGGGAGGGGGCGGGCTTGGGGAAGCCTCTGGGGACTGAGACCTCCTGGCCTGGGGCAACCTGCCGGCTCCCCTGAGCTCCCCTGTCTGCTCTGGCCTCAGCTCCTTGCAGCCCTCGCAAGCAGGAGGGCTGGCCTCCTCGGCCTTCCTGGGACTGGGGTCTCCTCCCCAGCGGGCTGCCCTGGGTGTCCTGGCCCCCTCTAACAGCGATAGGTGGAGGGAACAGGTCGGGCATCTTGCTAGCCCTTGCCAGAAGCTGCTCCGGGTCTTTCCGGGTGGCCACTGGCTGGTGCTTTGTGGGAGGGCGTGCTCAGAGACTGCGGCGGCGGCAGGGGGAACAGGAAGCCGTGGCCTAACGGGGGCTTCTGTAGCCCCGCCCTCTCCGTGGGGTGAGTAAGGAAAGGTGCTTGGCCAGGGCTGCCAGGCCAGGGTGCTCTTTGGAACCCACCTCCTCATGCCCAGACGCAGCCTGACAGGTGTTTATGAACACAGATCACACACACACACACCCCCTGGGATTTTGTCCCTCCAGCTCCCTGCTCTTGGCAGCCGTGGTGTGTCTGGTCCCTTTAAAGGGCAGGCGTGCCTGGAGGGGGGAGTGGAGTTGAGGGGCGGCTCTGGGCCCTGTCTTCCTTTCTGTCGTTCCGGGGGGTGGGGGGGGGAAGGGGGCTGGGGCGCAGCCTTCGTAAGGGCAGGACAGCCTGTCTCTTCCCATCATCAGCACGTTGCAGTTCCATCACTGAGGGAGCCAGTCGTGGTCAGGGAGTCGGACTGGGACTGGGGGGGGGGGCTTGATTCCAAGCCCTGCAGGGCCGGGAAGCCACGGCCCAGCCTGGAGCCAGGAACCTTTGCTCTGACTAGCCTCTCTCGCAAGAAGGTGCTCCGGACGAAGAGGAGGAAGGGGGAGCCGTGTCAGCCACCCCAGGCCATGGGAGGAAGGGGAGGATAAGAGTCCTCGTGGGTCTCCTCCGCTCCCCACCTGCCTTTCCTGTCCATTCTGCCTTGGGGGGAACAGGCATCTGCCCCCCGCGGTGGGTCCCGGGATGCCTTGGAGCCCCGCTCTCCACGGTTGCCAAGGTCTCGGGAGCAAGCTAGGAGGCGGTGGGCGGCTGGGGTGCTTTGGAGTGGGCCCTGCTGCGCTGCTGCTGCTGCTGCTGTGGGGTCCTTGTGCACTTCTGCCCTCTTTCCTCTGTCCCTGGCAGGCTTGGCAGTGGGCTGGAGCGGTGTGGAAAGTCGGCCTGTGCTTCCTCCTGACTGATCTGCCTCTCTCTCTCTCTCTCTCTCTCTCTCTCTCTCCCCCTTCCCCGCCCTGTGTCTGCCTTCAGGTCCGAGCCACACTGGGTGCAATGAACACTCCATGCGGGCCGCAACATGGAAGGCTGTGACTCGCCCGTCGTCTCGGGGAAGGACCATGGGCGTGCTCTCCCTCCGCACCAGCCCTGGACTGAACTCAGCAGCCAGCCGGGGACCATGGAGCCTCTCTCCGGGGCGGAGAGCTGCGGAGCCCTAGGCAGCCAGCAGGCTCCTTTCGGCGAGGGCCCCACAGACAGGGCTGCCACTGCCGCCGCCTCTGGCCCCAGCCCTGCGCCCGCTGGCAAGGAGGTCCACTGTAACGAATGCGCCGCCTCCTTCGCCACCTTGCAGACCTACATGGAGCACCACTGCCCAGGCGCCTCACGGGCACTTCTCCCGCTGCTGCCCGAGGAGAGCGGGAGTGACACTGGGGGGGAGGAGGAGGGGGAGGAGGAGGAGGAGGAGGAGAGTGACGTGGAGAACCTGGCGGGGGAGATTGTCTACCAGCCGGATGGCTCAGCGTACATTGTGGAAAGCCTCAGCCAGCTGGTCCAGAGCGGGGGGGTCTGCGGGGCTGGCAATGGGACCAGCAGCAGCAGCAGCAGCGGGGCTCTCCCCACCCTCTTCCTGAACTCTCTCCCCAGTGCAGGGGGCCAACCCGGCGAGCCCGCGTCTGCGGCACCCGTCTACCCACAGGTCATCAACACTTTCCACATAGCTTCGTCCTTTGGGAAGTGGTTTGAGGGCTCGGACCAGGCCTTCCCGAATACCTCAACCCTGGCAGGGGTCAGCCCTGTCCTGCACAGCTTCCGCGTTTTCGATGTGCGCCACAAAAGCAACAAGGATTACCTGAATCGCGATGGTTCTGCCAAAAGCTCCTGCGTATCCAAAGATGTTCCAAATAACGTGGACCTGTCCAAATTTGATGGCTTCGTGCTCTACGGGAAGCGGAAGCCCATCCTGATGTGTTTTTTGTGCAAGCTCTCCTTTGGGTATGTCCGCTCCTTTGTGACCCATGCCGTGCATGACCATCGGATGACTCTGAGCGAGGAGGAGCGGAAAATTCTTAGCAATAAGAACATCTCCGCTCTTATCCAGGGGATAGGCAAAGACAAAGAACCTCTCATCAGCTTTTTGGAACCAAAAAACAAAAACTTTCCACACCCTTCAGTTTCCACAGCTAACCTCATAGGCCCGGGACATAGTTTCTATGGCAAATTCAGTGGGATTCGAATGGAAGGGGAAGAGGGTAGCCAGGGGGGGGCTGCCAGTGGAGCCGAACAGCCCCCGTCCTGCCTCTTGGCCCCGGGGGCCCTTTTGAACCTTGGAGGGCTAACGAGCTCAGCTTTGAAGACCCCAATTACCTCAGTCCCCCCGGGCCCACCGGCTTCCGGTCCTACCCGATCCTCTGAGGCAAAGGACCCAGCTGGGGGAGCAGCCCAGCGCGAGAAGCAAGACCCGGCTGACCAGGACGGCCGCTTGGAGAAAGCGGAGGCAGCTGGGGAGGATGGAGTGGAGGAGGAGGAGGAAGGAGGGGAGGAGGAGGAGGAGGACGATGAGGAGGAGGAGGAGGAGGAGGGGTGCAAAGGGCTGTTCCTAAGTGAGCTGGAGGACGAGCTGGAGGAAGGACCTCCCCAGGAGCCTGGGGCCGCGGTGGGCGGCGGCGGCGGCAGCAGCAGCAAAAAGGACCTTGCTCTCTCAAACCAAAGCATTTCTCCCTTAATGCCTAACGTGCTCCCGAGCCTGTCCAGGGGCACGGCTTCCTCTAGTTCTAATTCTGCTTCTTCCTTTGTCTTTGACGGTGGAAACAGGAGGAATTGTTTAAGCTTTAACAGTGAGGGCAGTGAGGGCAGCAGGAGGCTGGACTTGAGTGACGAAAGTGCCCACAGAGACAGTGCCCATACCCTGCTGGAACCAAACGAGAGCGTGGAGGGTGAGGACGGGAGCTACGCCTCCCATCACCAGCATCCCGGGCCCCTCTGTGAGCTCGGGGGTGGGGAATGCCCCTCGGGGAGCGGGGTGGAGTGCCCCAAGTGCGACACAGTCTTGGGCTCCTCCCGCTCCCTGGGTGGCCACATGACCATGATGCACTCGCGGAACTCCTGTAAGACGCTCAAGTGTCCCAAGTGCAACTGGCACTACAAGTACCAGCAGACGCTTGAGGCTCACATGAAGGAGAAGCACCCAGAGCCGGGGGGCTCCTGTGCCTACTGCAAAAGCGGGCAGCCCCACCCGCGGCTGGCCCGGGGAGAGAGCTACACGTGTGGCTACAAGCCATTCCGGTGTGAGGTTTGTAACTACTCCACGACGACCAAAGGCAACCTCAGTATCCATATGCAGTCCGACAAGCATCTCAACAACATGCAGAACCTGCAGAATGGGGGTGGGGAGCAAGTGTTCAGCCACTCTGCCGGGGCAGCTGCCGCCGCCGCTGCCGCGGCTGCAGCTGCCGCGGCGGCGGCGGCAAACATGGGGAACAGCTGTGGGGCCCCCTCCCCCACCAAACCAAAAAGCAAGCCTACCTGGCGGTGTGAGGTGTGTGACTATGAGACCAACGTTGCCAGGAACCTTCGCATCCACATGACCAGTGAGAAGCATATGCACAACATGATGTTGCTGCAGCAGAACATGAGCCAGATGCAGCACAGCCGCCACCTGGGCCTGGGCAGCCTGCCCGCGGAGGCCGAGCTCTACCAGTACTACTTGGCGCAGAACATGGCCCTGCCCGCCCTGAAGATGGACAGTGCTGCTTCCGAGGCACCCTTCCTGATGGGCGGCTTCCAGCTGGACCCCACCCACCCGGGAGCCTCCCTGGCCCCCTCGTCTCTAGGTGAGCGGGTGGCGTGTTTTCGGGAGGGAGGGGGTCTGGTGTGGACTGGCCAGGAGGCGGCCCGAGCGTGGCTTTCCCGGGGGGGGGCACGTGTGTGTGTGTGCTGTGTGGCGGGCTGGGGGAGGCTGGAGCCACAGTGGCCTTCAGGGGCGTGACTGAGTCAGGCGGGGTTCCGCCTCCGCAGAGTCTGTGCAGACGCAGGCTCCCTCGGGACACACCACGGGCGGCGCTTTGACTCCCGCACTGGGGCTTCTAGCGGACCTGGGATCCATTTTGGAACCGGTAGGAAAGTGAGAATGGTCAGTTGCATGTTCCAGTACAGTCTTGTCTCCAGTCAGGCCAGGTGGACTGCGGCAGTTTCTCAGTGCCCAGCTGGCAGCTAGGAATGCTTAATTTTAATTCCATAGAGATCGGCCAAGATGGGCAGAGCCGTGTTAGTCGGTCTGTAGCAGCGAAAAAGGGCAGGAGTCCAGGGGCTCCGTAGAGACTGGCGACACTTGTGGCCGGGGAGGAGCTTTCGCAAGTCACTCCTCACGACTTTAGTCTCTGACGAGGTGAGCAGTGACTGACGAAAGCCGTGCCACAAATGTTGCTCGTTTTTAAGGGGCTCTTTAATTCCACGAGTAAGCTTAGCATTAGTGGTGTAGGTGATGTTCTGGTGTGGGCTTCAAGAAGTAGGTCCCACGGGGCGGGCGGGCTGGCTGGCTGTAAAAATCCCGCCGCAGAGGTGTGTGAGGGAGTTTTTAAAATCTCCTTACCAGTCGCCCAGCTCTTTGGGGTCCACGGAGGGAGAACCACGGAGGGAGTCCCGGGAAGCACAAAGTGGCTTCTTGGCAGAGGGGGGCGCCACTTGCCCATCCCCCCCACCTTTTTGGAATTTCTAAAATCCGGCCATGGACGTGTTGTTTCCAGCGAACAAGAGGTCTCTGGCTGCTTTCACGGCAGAGGAGGAGGTTGGCTTTTTCCCCATGGACCAAACCTTCCGTTTGGAACAGGAGCCTCTGCCTGCCTGCCTGCCTGCCTGTCTTGAGGCCTTTTTGTCCGAGGGAGCCTTCCGTGTGAAAGACTGAGCCCCTTTCCCAAAAGCTGCAGTTACAGTCCACAGTCCCCGGTCCCACCTGTTCTCCAGAAACGGCCCCGTTTGCTGGGGGTCTTGCAGCCACACGTGAGCACGCTGTGCTCAGGCAACGCAAGGCTTGTTGGGCCGGGGAGCCCAGCAGGGCCTTGTCATTCCCGCGAAGGCAGTTCAGAGGGTGGCCGCTGCTGTGCGCAGCGGGGCTGGTCTCGTCGGTCCCTTTTTGGGTGAAGGCCGGGGTGGCCGAGGAAGGCGCTGAGGGGGGGCCCCGGAGTGCAGAAGAGTGGCTTCTCTCAGCAGAGGGTCTGTGGTCAGCAGGCCAAGAGATCTTCCCGGTGCAGGATCCACTGAAGGAGGGATTTGCATGTGAAATAATATGATTATAATGGAGAGGTCTGTATTAATGTGATGATTTGTCTTGGAGGAGGAGGAGGAGGACTCATGGAAGAGAGAACCTTCCATGTAAGCGCCTCGGCGACCATTCGCTCCATGAATTCCCATTTTGTTCTTGCTCTCTTGTTTTTTGTCCTTTATAAAGTCCCTCTGTGAGGGCTGGCTGAAGTGAGGTGAGATTTGCTCGTGGCTAAAGAGAAGTCTGAATCAAGCGGTAGGCCATTGTGTTCCTTCCTCTGTGGAACAGGGTTGCTGTTTCTGTTCCGGCACCCTGACCCAAGTTCCGTGTGGCCTGGCTTGGCTGGCGTGTCTGAGCACAGCCCGTGTTGCCCGGCATGCCCCTCCTCACGTCTCTGGACTTCTCCCTTCTTTGAACCGTGGGGTAGGAGAGGCGATGGTGGCTCCACTCGTGCTGACCGTGGTTTGAGCTTCCAAAAGCACAACCAGCAAACTGTGGATTTGAGATGCTTGCCTTGCTCCTCTGCCCCCTTCTTTGTATTTATTCCTGTTCATTCAGATTTTTGTCCCCGGTGGGTCCTCAAAGTGGAAAGTTTGCTTAGAGTGGAGACGTTTCTGGAAATGTGAAAGCTGTAGGGGGAAGACTCTGTGCTTTCCAAGCTGTTGGTGAGGGTGATGGAAACTTTGGTGGGGGGCATTGCCGTGTCTGTCCTCTGCTTATTTCCTTATCAAACCGGAATGTTATTACTTGTGTTTGTTCTTAATTGTATTGTTTGATAAATATATGACATGTAAAAGTATTAATGCCTTATTTCTAATCAAAAATAGTTGAAATGCGTTACATTGCCAACATTTTGCTGTGGCTGATCCATAAATGTTTTTACATGCTGATATAAGGTGTGTATTTTAGGACTGTCCAGTTAACACCCTTCTGGGAACAAGCTGTCGAGAGGAGCGGCAGAGCTGTAGAGTAGTAAGAGACAGGAGAGTGAGTGGCCTTGTGAGGCTGCCTTGGCGGTTGTGTGGAAACAGACTCGTGGAGCTCGAGGGCCTGTGTCTCTGCAGAAGGGAAATCCAAGCCCTTCTTGACCTCAGGGATGTGGTGCCACAGAGGAGTCGGGAGTATTGCATCGGGAACAAAAGTAGCCTCAAAAGAGAGGATGAAAGAACACTCCGAAGAACAGATCCGTATCCACCTCTCTTCTTGTTCATCCCATATGGGCATGTGACATTTCTGGATAATGGGCAGCCTTATGTATCATTTTCTGTGATACAAATAAATGATGTTTTCACGAAGCTGAAGTGTTATAGAGCTGCAGGCCGCAGCACCTACGTTTTCTAAACATATTGTAGTTTTTGCCGAAACGGAAAAGAGGTGTAAAATAAAAGTTGAAAACAGAAACCGTCATTATAGTAAATGAAAGGAAGGTTTTATTACCTGGGCTTCGGATCAGAGTGTAGACCTCACTGTTACAGCTTTTGTTTCTTTCCGCGTGATGTTTTAGAGCACTCTGGGCAGGAGCTCTCCTGTCACTGGGGAGCAGCCATGCATTCGGGCCGTCCGCTAGTCTGCATGGCAGCAGGCAGCGATACCTTTTGGTGGACGCTGGTGTGACTCAGACTCGGTGGCTGAAAGAGCCACAGCTTCCGGTGCTGGAAATGGGAGGGGTGTGTGAATGGCAGCTCTTTCCCAGCACTCTTTCCTTTGCTCCCCTCCGTGGTAAAACCGGGGGCTGGTGTGTAGCAGGGGGCCTGGGTGGCAGGAGCCAACCGGCCTGTGGGGACAAAGGCTGAGGGTGGTCTTGCATTCTGCAGCATTTGAAAATACCTTCCCAAGATGCCTGAAGTGCGTTGCTCATTGAGGAACCTGTTTAAATTTGGCAGTGATCTTTGCTCCTGCAGTCTGTGACTAAGAGGTTTGCAGCAGCGTGAAGTTCTGGCCGCCTTACTCAACGTGCTTGATAAGAGCATATCTTTCTTTCCTTCCGAAAAGCGGAGGCTTCCCCCAAAAAGTCCCCTTGGGGCCTCCGGGTGAGAATGGGGGAGGGGGAGGGAGAAGTGGCCTGTTTCCAAAAGCATCCCCCTTTTGTTTCCTGACCTGTCGGGACTGGGGGGGCCCTTTGGTGTGGGAGGCTTCCCGGTGCCCTGCAGGTCACGGAGTGGAAGAGGAAAGGGAGAGAGTCTTTGGGGCGGGGCAGCCCTCCTTTTGTTTTCTGACGGCTTTTCTCCTTTCTCTGTGCAGTGGGTGGAGAGATCCCCCTGGACATGCGGCTTGGGGGTGGGCCGCTGGTGTCCGAGGAGCTCATGAACCTGGGGGAGACCTTCACGCAAACCAATGACCCGTCTTTGAAGCTTTTCCAGTGTGCTGTGTGCAACAAGTTCAGCACTGACACTTTGGACCTCCTGGGGCTCCACATGAACATAGAGCGCAGCCTGCCTGAGGAGGAGTGGAAGGCTGCGATGGGGGACTCGTACCAGTGCAAGTTGTGCCGCTACAATACTCAGCTCAAGGCTAACTTCCAGCTCCACTGCAAGACTGACAAACATGTGCAGAAGTTCCAGCTGGTGGCGCACATCAAGGAGGGGGGCAAGGCCAACGAGTGGAGGCTCAAGTGCGTGGCCATCGGGAATCCCGTGCATCTGAAGTGCAATGCTTGTGATTATTACACCAACAGCTTGGAAAAGCTGCGTCTTCACACAGTCAACTCCAGGCACGAGGCCAGTCTGAAACTCTACAAGGTAAGGCCCTGTTCCCCAGAAATCTGGGTAAGGGGGAGAATTGGTTGACCTGAACACTGATTGAACTTCATTTTTTTGACCGCTTTGCCAGGAGCTGCTTTTCTGGGGGGAACCCTGAGCATATTTATTTAGGGTGCCAGTGTGAGTCTGTCAGCAACAAATGCATTCCTGAGCCCCTGCCACTCACTCCCCAGGTTCTGCTCCCCCCTGCTGATAGACCAGGGTGGATGGCTTCACTTAAGCCTGTTCACTGGGGGGGAGGAGGAAGGGGGCTGATTTACCACCTCTGGGGCCATACTGTCGCCCACCAAACCAAAACGATGAGGAAAGATCAAGAAGGGGACAAGGGTAAATGTGTGCTCAAGTCGTGCTGTAGAGATGAGGTTTTTGAATGCTATGAACTCTGCCCTGGAAGAGCTGAACACGGAGACAACTAGAGGGGGCTTGGTTCTGGGCGAAGCCTGAGCACGGGATGGAGGCGTTCTCTCACCAGGTGGGAACAGGGGAAACAACACTGTTATGCTCAGCATTCGTGTGGATGGGGAGTGGCCTCCAACAAGGGAACTATTCCGAAGGAACCTGAAAAGAACAATCAATACAGTCAGATCCCCCCAGGATTCTTGGAAGTTATTTAAAACCACATTGAGTGAAGCCCCAGTAGACAGCCTGCCTCAGGTCAGGGGAGTGGTACCACCTAGCCTCGAGGATGCTGGGGTGGGTGCTGCTGACCCCAGGCCGGTGGGCCTCCTTCAGGAAAACAGAAGCCTTGCTGGAACAAAGTTAGCGGAAAAGTAGCACAGGGTGGGGGAGAGCCCATGCAAGTTGGCCGCAAGGTGAGCGGAAAAGGGGAATCTGAGGAGCAGGTTGCGAAGAGCAAGAAGCCAAACAGTGTAAGTGTCTCTGCAGATAGGTCAGGCGCAGAAGACTGGCCAGTGAACTAGTTGGGCCGCTGATGACGAAGGGATGAAAAAGGGCTCCCTAGGGAAGGGGGGGGGAGCTGGCAGAGAAACTCACTGGATTTCCTTGTGTCTGTTTTAACTGTGGGAAAATGTAAGGCATGAACCCACACAGGAACCTCTATTTTCAGGAGGGAGTTTGAATGCATTACCAATGTATTACCAATTTCTAAAAACTGTGCAGTGGAGATGCAAGAGGTAATAGGCCAGCTGACATAGTGCCTCTCCCAGATTAATTAGAAGAAACTGATTGTTAAAGAATTATTAATCATGTAGAGGAACAAAGCCTGTGGAGGGAAAAGGAAGTTTCCTGCAAAAGGAAGTCCTGCCTCAGCAAACGTTTGGGTTTTTTTTGAGGGGGTTAACAAGTTTGTGGGTGAGGGTCATCTGGTAGACGTTATAATCCTAGCCCTATTGCTCATTAGACATCTCCTCATATTGATTGCATTGACATACACTGTGCTTATTAGAGGCCTCTTTGTGTGGACAGTAATCTGCTTTGAGTCTCACTGGGAAGGGCAAGATATAAGTACAGTAAATAACAACAACAACAACAGCGACAGCAACAGACATGAAGCGTTTGACAAGGTCCTTTACCAAAGGTTCCTAAGTGTAGCAGTCCCCAGATAAGAGAACAGGCCGTCATTGTGTGGCTCCCCCATGTGTGAAGCAGGAGGGAGCAGAGAGGGGGGATCAGTGGACAGTCCTGGCCCTGGACGGAAGGGAGCAGGCAGCACGAGGGAGGGATCCGCTTTGGAACCAGGGCTGCTTCCTTGCTCATAAATGACCTGGAGCTGGGGAGGAGCCGCGCGTTGTCGTGGCCACGTTTGCAGGTGACAAAGTATTCAGGCTGGGGGACTGTGAGAAGCTCCAGGAGGATCTCTCTTAGTTGTATGAGTGAGCAACAACGTGGCAAATGAAATTCAACATGGGTGCGTCTAAGGTGGTGTGCGTTGGAATTAAAAGTCCTAAATTTAAATAAATGCTAATGGCGACTGAATTGACTGAGAGTGGGAGGGAAGGACCTTGGGGTTGTAGTGGATCATTCAGTGGAAATGTGAACTTGGTATGTGTAGTGTTGAAAAAGTCAAATTCTGTGTTGTGGATTATTAGGAAAGGGATTGCTCATTTCAGTTCAGTTTGATTTATTGCATATGACCAATGGCTGTTACAAATACAATATAATACAATACAAGTTATAAAATGCAGAATAGGATCTGCATTAAAACAGAAAGTAAAAATATATATGTCTGACATAAAACTGCTTAAAATAATACAAGATAAAAATTAGAACATACAAAATAAAAATAGGGTTTAGGGTAAGGTTACTAAATAGGACCTTAAATACCTTGATGTAGCCCTGGCTATTTAGCTGGAGAGGATTTAGTCAACTTGATGCGGATTTTCTTTGCCGCTAGGGCAAAGCATGCAACCGTGTACGAATAATCTGGCTCCACTTCTGAAATTAAAGTTAAAACTTTTCCAGATGTGGAGCAAGGGCCCAGTTTATCTAAGATTGTGCCAAGAAACTTCTTTCTCGGGAGTGAATAAAGTGGACAATCCAGGAGGTAATGGCACAGATCTTCAGGGACTGAGCCACCGCATAGACAAAGGCACTCAGTTGCTGGTGTTTTGGTATATCAGCCTTCAAGCACTGCTGTCTGCGTAGTTTGGAAGCGAAGGGATGTAAAGGCTGAACGCCAGTTAATGAAGGAGATTTTAGTCAGGCAATGTGCCCTGCGATAATCAGTTTATACCAAGGAGATGTTTTATTTCTTAGTATAACTTCTCTATCTAGACCAGCATCATGTGTGTGTATCTGCACCTCGCCATCAAAATCGGCCTGAAAGAGGAAAGGGATTGAAAAATTGCCAGTACTGGCTACTGGTCTGTGGTGTAGCCTCACGTGGAATGCCATTTGGTTGCCTTAGGTGAAGAACAAATACTGCTGCAGGGCTAGGAAAAAGTGCAGAAAAGGGCAACTGAGATGACGGGGTGGTTGGAGCACCTTTCTGAAAGGTGAGGACTTTTCCGTTTAGAACAAAAAAGATGATAGAAGTTTATAAAATTGAGCATGGGGTGGAGAAGGTGGCTAGAGATAATATTTTCTTCCTCTCCCATAATACCAGAACCCAAGGGCATCCAGTGAAGGCTTGTGGGCAAAAGATACAGGATGGACAAAAGAAAATAGTCTTCCCTCAGCAGTAATGAAATGGTGAAATTTAATGCCAGTCGCTATGGTGGAACACAGGTGGCGTTAAGAGGCAGGCAGAGAGGCCCAGCAGTGCCCGACCGGCCATGGTGACTGAAGGGAACTGAAGTCCCTCTGGAGGCAGCCAGTCTGGGAGGCAAGGCCAGGAAAAGAATTTGGCTTCTGTGCTGTGTTTGCTGGCCCTGCTGTGCGAAGGAGGGGGGCGAGCGAGGTGGCCCCCTGGTTGGATCCAGCATGCCCCCCCCCACAAGTTCTGATGCTTCTAGATGATGTGTGTCTGTGCTGCGGGAGGGAAGCCAATTCTTGGTGCGGTCAATGCCCAGTTGGTACGAAGGAGGAGACGCTGAGAAAGGAGGCATTGTCGGAGGTACAGACAATGCCCAAGAGACACCCTGGCAGTTACACTGATGGCACTAGAAGCCCACGTGACTGTCCAAAGCGGGTCCTTAAACACCCTTCCTGGTGGTGGGGCTCCATGAGGTCCTGTGGGAGTTCCTGAATGACAGATGTGCACCCTTAATGGCCACACAGTGGCTGGCTGGCTGGCTGGCTGGCTTTGTGCTCTCCGGGTTCCTCCTTCCTCATCTGGTGGCTTATGGCAAATCATAGTTCTCTATTACATCTGCTGCTTTGAATGTAGTTTGACTTCGGCTTTGAACAAACTCGCTTTGAGTGAATTGTAAAGAGTTTGCAGATTTCAGTGTTACGTGTCTCGTTCTCGCACACAGAACAGCCAGCGTGGCTATCAGTGACTGGCAGGTTTCCACCACACTTGTGAGAATTTGGGAAGGAGGTGGCCTTTGCTATAGGCACTAGATGCAGAGTGTCTAAAGGGCGCCGGGTGGACAGCATTCATGTAGAAAATAAGGGGGGAGGAACCCTTACTGTACTGCTCGGAAGAAGAGGAAACAATACAAGGAAAAATGGAATGCAGTAGAAAGCCCCAAAGGATGTCACTGGTGCAGTGGCGGGAAAGGAACTCCCCTTGAGCATGCATAGTGCGAGCAGCGGCATGTTGCTGGAGGGGGGAGGATTTTCACACCTGAACGGTAGCTCTCTGAGTTCCCAGAGTCACTGCTCTGCGCAGACGCAAAGTCTGTCAGTGTGAATGTACAGATGAGCAGTCCAGGAACAACAGTGTCAGGGAAGTGACCTGTTTTTGCCTGGTTTGGCGGTAAGAGCAAAGTATGGCTTGCCGCAGACCAGGAATGCGGGAAGGCAGGAGATGTGATGATGGACATGGGAAGGCTGGTGTCCTGGTGACCCTGACAGTGGCTGCAGGAGGTTTGGAGCCGCTCCCCGCTTTTGTTTTAAGCTGCTGCTTTTGAGGAGCAGGCAGGGGAGTGTGATGGAGAAGTCTGGCACCTGGTTTTATTATGGTTATTAGATCTTCCAAGGAAAGGGGGGGGTCCATTATATCATCTCTCACCCCCCCCCAAATCCTCTCAAAGTCCACGTGAGTTACATCAGGCTGGAAGAGAGTGACTGGCCTCTGGTGAGTGTGGATTTGAGCTTGAATCTCCCCATCCCTGGCCGCTCTCACCCTTCTCGGAAGGACGCCTCGTCCTGCTTGGCTCCTGCAGCTAAATCCGAGCCCCCCCCCCTCCTCCTGACTTCTGCTTTTCTCTCCCTCCCCCCCCCCCCCCCGCCCCCCATGCAGGCTGGAACTCGGGAAGCCCAGCGTACAGTAAATAGTCCTTTTCCTTGTGCAGCAGAATTGCTCCAGACGGTTCTATTGATTTTTTCACTGGACTTAAAGCTTCACCTTTTTCTCTAATCATCCCGTAATGGCTTTAGTATGAACAATCAGGTACAAATTGCCATAAATCTAAGCAGCTTCACTTTGCGCGCCTCCTATTCATTTGCCTGGGCTCTTTTCCTGACTCCCCCTTCAATTTTCTTCCATTTTCGATTCCACGGGTTTTGCCTCCACTTTTCCCTCTCTTTCTCCCTAGATTCCTACTGGGAGTTGCTCTCTTGATATTGGTTCCAGGCACTTCTGCTTGATGGTGGAGACCAGATGGAGCAATGGCAGAAGTCCCAGGAAAGTGAGAAGATGGCCCAAGGACTCTGTTGCCCAGCCTCTCTCTCTCCCTGCTCAGTTGGGCCCAAGGGGGCTCTTGAAAGTGGACGCGGTCGGCTAAGCAGGAGGCCTCTCTCTGCCGCTGGGAAGCCCGGCGCAGTCTGCTGCTTTTTATTCTTTAACATGTTTGTTCTGCCTTGCCACCCAGCTGGGGCCCTCAAGGGTGCGGAAAGTTTTTGTAAAAAAAAAAAATGTATGCCAGCTTTAAAACAAACACATACCTCTAAAACAGCAGTTGAAACATCAACAGGAAGGAGTGTCAGTAAAGGAACGCCAAACCAAACCGAGAAGACGTCACCCGCTGGCGAAAGAGAAGGGTCGAGAGGACAGATGGGCCTCCCTGGGCGGGAAGATTCAAAGCTTGGGGGCCACAACCAAGAAGGTCCTTTCTAGGCAGCCACCTCCCTCTCGTCCTTTGCTCTGTCGCTGTCCTGCCCAGCCAGTAGCAGGGAGTGAGGGGTGGAGATGTGAAATGCCCACTGATGTGAAAGCCACAGAAACCCACGTCTGGCCTCAGACGACAGGGGCACCAGAGGCAAGGCCTCGGAGGACGACCAGAGCGGATGGGTAGGTTGACCCTGAAGTCCATCGTCCTGAAGACATGCTGGTCCCGAGCATTAAAGGTCAACCCCTATGTCCAGTGGAGCCCTGACCGGCATAGCCTAGGCAGGCCCGACCTCCTCAGATCTCGGAAGCGAAGCAGGGTCGACGCTGGCAAGGGCTTGGATGGGAGGCCCTCCCTTGGTGTACCAGAGGCGGGAGGCGGGGGCAGGCTTTATTCAGCCACCCCTCTGAATATCCTCCAGGCCCCCAGGAGGGGTCAGTCACCAGAGGTCGCCATGACCTCCAGGGGCACACACACTCATGCACATATATTAAAAAAATACCAAAAAAGAAATACCCATGAAGCGAATTAGGTACAGAAACAACTTGGAAGCCAGGATAGTTGCAAACAAGACTGGAGCGGTATGGTTCTGAAGACGAAGCCCAGCAGGAAGCTTAGTGACTTTGGGCTAAGCAAGGATGTGAATGAGCAGCAGGATGTGGCTGCCGGAGGAAGAAGTTAACCAACCTCTGCCGTTCTCATGTGTGGGCAGGGCACTCGGCTCCATAGATAGGAACTCTCGGTCTGGGGCAAGGGATGCTCGGTATTCTTGGTGCTGGGGCGGGGGAACAGTGGGAGGGCTCCTAGTGTCCTGGCCCCACTGCTGGACCTCCTGATGGCACCTGATGGTATTTTTGGCCACTGTTGGACTGGATGGGCCACTGGCCTTATCCAACCTTGGCTTCTCTTATGTTCTTATGTTCCCAAAGTGAACCGTGAGCCCCAGATGGTCTTCTTCAAGAAAAGGGAGTCTCCGGGAAACTAGAAGACAGGCAGGGAGGTGGAGCAGAAGGTTTTCCAATGTATGGCTTTGCAGGAAAAGTTCTTTGCTGGAGAGTTATTGTCTCATAAAATTAATAACAATGAATGGATGCCATTGCCAGTAAAATATTAGGCAAACTTGGCAGATCCAAATGAATTGATTTTTTTCAGTCATTAGGAACTGAGAGAGGACATGTATATGCAGGGGATAAAAATCACAAACATGTATAATAATATAAGTAAACAATCAAAGTTATGAATTCAAACTACAACCAAAGCTCAAATTCTTACCTGTGTGTCTCCCCTCATCAACAGTCAGATATGGGACTAACAGGTGATTCAGGAGAGGCTGCGGAGAGTGGCCATCAAGCAGAGGTGGGCCCGGTGGCCTCTGGGGAAACATTAAGGACTGTTGAAACGTCTGCGTGGGCATCCCTGTCTTCTCACCCACAGTCCTTTGGGGGTGCTAAAATTGGTTTGTTGGCCGTTTTGAATGCCTTTGGCTTTTCCCCTTAAACTTAAGCAGTAGAAGGAAAATATGTGCTATATTGACTTTAAATGCTTATGTCTTATTAAATTAAATTTTTTTATGTAAAGCATCGGCTTTGCTGACTGTAACGTTTAAACCACAATTTTAGTGCCGTTCACTTGTTTGTTGTTACTGGGATCTAAAGTTGCTGGGGCACTTTTTAGATTCTGTTCAATAAATGTAAGTCCAATGGACAGGCTGAGCCCGATCGTGCTGCACGGAAGGCACTGGAGGTTCTTCCCAGAGAGCTTCCCTGGATATGTCCCCTTTTGGGGGACTGCAGCCCCGTGACCCCGTGGGTGAGGGTGGGCGTGTTCAGGAGGTAGCAGCTGCCCTTGAGTCAGATGCCACCTTCGAGTCCTCTGGACTCGAGTAAAAGGGAGTGGTTTGAAGCATCGTTGAGATGTCTCCCAAACAGAAATCTGTTGCTGTAACTGTCAAAACAGATTGATTGCTAAGTGAAGGATTGAGGATGTTTTCAGAGGCCGTTTCTCAGGTGTTGTGCCCGGTATTTCTCTGTGTTAACCTCTGTGACTTCTTGGCCTGCTGGATCCCCCTGCGCAGCTCCGCAGGCCACGGCCGGCTTTTGTGGCTGAGGACTAGTTGGACCCCCCCCTCCCGAGCCGGAAAGTGCCTCTCCCTTCCGGGGCTCCTGATGGCCGCCAACTCCCTCTTGTCTGTTGCTCTGTTGCTGTCCTGCCCAGCCCCAGTGGCAGCAGTCAGTGAGGGCTACAGATCTAACATTTCCAGAAATGCGGATGCCACGGAAACCCAATTTCTTCCAGTTTGGGGGAGGGAGGGGAATTGGAATTTTTGGAATAAATAATGCAGTGTGTACTTTCCTATCAAATCCTACGGCTTGAACAGCTATATTTATGGAATTTAAAAGTATAAATACAAAATGGCAAAAATACCCAGTCCTTGAGAGAAACTTGCCAATTGCCACATCCTGTGCTACTTTAGCACATGTATCTTTATTTTTGCCATCAGGGAGGTGGGGGGGGGGAGAGAAGTTGAAATTAGGAAGCATACTTTGTAGCAAACAAAAAGAAGGGTAGTATTTGGATCTGTAATACTCTTATAATAGTCACCGGGGGGGGGCACAGCTGACACCAAGTTAGACTTTTCTAACATTGAAAGGATTGAGTTCTCCATGTATTATCAAAACATTATAGCATATTAATAGCTGCCAGAATTATTCACAAATAAATGCAGAACTTTTCATTTATTCCCATTGAAATTCATTTTAATTTTTTTAGCCCAGTTTGCCAGCCTGTCAAGATCATCCTGTATCCTGACTCTGTCTTCTAGCATATTTGGTACCCTTCCCAATTTAGTATCATATGCAAATTTAATAAGCATTCCCTCTATCCCTTCATCCAAATAATTGATAAAGATGGTGAACAAAACAGGTCCCAAGACAGATCCTTGAGGCACTCCGCTTGTCACTCCTCTCCAAGAAGATGAGGAACCATTCACAAGCACTCTTTGGGTGCGATCTGTCAACCAGTTATAGTTCCACCTAACAGTCATAGGATCCAAACCACATTTTTCCATTTTGTCAACAAGAGTATCATGTGGAACTTATCAAAAGCCTTACTGAAATCAAGATAAACTATGTCTACAGCATTCCCCTGATCCAGCAAGGTAGTAAAAGAAATAGGTAAAATCCTCTGTCCCTCTCTCTATACATGCCCTATCCAGCTGCTGAAATATAGGACAGGCCCCTTTAACTTACAAGTTACAGATCTCTACAGAGTTTTCTTTACCTTGATGCTCCCTTCAGCTGTCCAGGCCAACCACATGGTCAATGGCTGCCTCTTTAGTTGGGAATCCTGCCTCCTCTCATGGCCTCAGCACCCAAGGACAAGAGACCGCCTTCCTGTTGCAAGGAGTTTTTATCATATCTGTTTCTCCTCCCACTGACCAGGTCACACCAGGTCAAAGAGGCATTTCCTAGGGCTTCTTCTTGGAAAATATTCTTGGATCCATTCATACCTAAAGTCCTCCGATCTCTGTTCCCTGCTTGGAGAAGGGGAAGAGCTTGACTCACCCATTATCTCCTGCTAGATCTATTAGCATTTGTGTCTGGAGGTGGGCTAAGTTATGTCTGGGAGGCCATTGAGCTGACTTCTTGCCCCTCTTGCCTGGTCTCTGTCCAGAAGGGGGGAAAACTGTTAAAATGCAAAGTGGAGGTTTGGCTCCCTTCAAACCTCCCAGGACGAAATGCATTTCTTCCCAGATCCACAAAGATGTTTCCCTATTCTTCCAGGGCAGAGGAAAACAGCCTGTCCGAAGGAGGATACAAGCCCAGCTTTAAGAAAATGGTACGTTTGGTTTGAGTTCCAATCTCACTGTCAGCCAGGTTGTTTTTAAGAGACAGACTTACAGCTGAAATGTCAAAAGCAAACCTAAATATCAGATTTTTTTAAAGTCTACCCCCCTCCATCCTGCCTCTATGTGTCTAAAGTTCCAACTAAGGCGCTGCAAGCACAGCTGAGAGTCGGAGGTCACTGGGATGGGCCCATAGTGGCCGGGAGTGACCTCTGAGGGCCTAGGAGCTTGTCCCTTGGGGCGCAGAGTTCTGGCTCCTCCCCCCTTGCGCTTCTTCTGCCTTGACTGGTGAAGTGTGAACGTGGGGAGGAGTCCCAGGTCTGGCGTCCCTCTGGGGTGTGGCGTGTTGCAAATGGAGACTGGTGGGATGTTATTTTTCCTCTTGCTAATGTAATCCATTAGCCTGGCGCATGCATAATCAGTTTAGAGTGCAGTTAACTGGATGTAATCGAGTTCTTGCCTCTCTGCTGGAGAAAATCCTCTCCAGATGCTGCCTGGGTGAGAGAGCTCAGGGCTTATCGGGCCTGAAATCCTCCTTCCTCTGCCTTTTGGCTGCTTTCCTGCCCAGTTGCTGCTCACCCGCTGCTTGGAGGGGGCAGGCGAGGGGTCGCAGCCCCAGCACGGGGAGCCCGGCCGTCTCCCTCCTGGGCGTGACACTGTGCTGCTGGAATGGCCCTCCAGGGTCAGGGGCGGCAGCCAGCCCAGCCTCCGATGGGGCCCAGGTGGATGCGGAGCAGTGGCCCCTGCTCCCTGGGGAGCGGGGAGGGAGGTGCTCGCTGCCCCTGGGGGTCTGCGGGGGGGAGGGCCCTGCTGTCTGCAGACGGGGCTGAGTCCCAGAGGGCACCTCCGGGGGCTGGGTGCTTCCCTTGCCTGCCTGCCTGCCTGGTGGGCAGTGGGCAGTGCGGAGCTGGGTGGACCCGTGGTCTGACCGGGTGCCCGGCGGCAGCACCATGTAGCCAAGCAAGAGGCCGGCTAGCCAGGAGTGTGCGCGCTGTGTGTGGGTCACATGGAAGGCTCACGTGCCACGGAAGAGACGCCTGGTTTGAAACGGGGCGGGGTGGTGGTGCTCTAGCTCTGCTTGTGGGTTTGCTTTCCTCCGCCTCGTGTTAGTGGCATGGAGAGAGCGGAGTGGGACTCACGTTCCCTTGGTGCTGTTGTGGGCCCCGGCAGAGGTGGGACTCGGTGGCGCCGGCAGAGGTGAAAATCCTTCATGCTGCAAGGCAGGGGCTCGGCGGTTGTGTTGCCTGCTGGAGGGAGAGGGTTGCTTGGTTGGCTGCGTTCACCTTCACGCCTCTGCTCCCCAAAGCCTTTGAAGCTGAAGCCGGGGGGGGGGGCAGGGATGTGTGTGTGCCCCCCCCCCAGGGAGAGGAGAGGCAGGGAGGCGTGCAGGTGAGGTTGGTCCTTGCTCCCACCATGGCAGCTGGCCAGCCCCCTCCCCGGCTGTGGCTGCTGGTTCTCCCCCCTCCCTGCAGGCGCTCCTCTCTTAGCCGGAGCTGCCCTGGGTCCAGTCACAACCGCAAACGTTTTGAGAGGGCACTTTGGCCTTGGGAGGGAGTCAGGGGTGGGGCCAGCTAGGGGGCTGTCTCCGGGGTGAGAGTGTGGCAGCTGCCAGGAAGGCGGGCAGACCAGGCACCACCACCCCACCTCCTTGACTTCCTTCCTTCCGTCCTTCCCGGTCTCCTGGGCCTGCGGGAGAAAGCTTGCCCCAGGCTGGGACGCACTGAGGCCCTGGGAATTCGGCCGGGAAGGGACTCCTCTGATGCCCAGGGGGGGTGGTCTTGTTGCTCCCTCAAAATGCCAGGAGGGCACCCGGACAGCGCGTCAGTTGGAGCTCTCTTGACCTGACTGTGCCGTGTGCCTCTTGGCCGCTTGGGGTGCCTGCCGCTCTGTCCCCAGGGTGCTGCCACTTCCTGTTTGTGGCCTTTTCCTCCTCCAGTGCCTGCTGTGCGGGTCCTCGATGGACCCGGCTCGCCTTGCCCCCCTGCCCCTTGCCTGGTGTTGGTGCCTCCTGCCCGCCTGCCTGCCTGCCCCATCCTGTCCTTCTGCTCATGGGCCTGAGCTGGCCACTGCGGAGGCTGGACTGAGGTGCCTCCCTGCCTGGTGCACTGCCTGGTCTTGGGCAAGGTCCTGGGCCTGGCAGCGAGAATTTGAGCCGCTTCTTGCCGGCCCGTGTCCGCCACGCAGGAGAGGCGGTGGTGGTGGTGGTGGTGGTGGTGTTCACAAGGAGCTTCCGTTCAGTCTTTGATGCAGAATGAAAGAGTCTCAAAGCAAGCAAACTATTTCGGGAAGTGGCCGGGGAATCCTCTCCAGTGAGCGCAGGCTAGAGGATCCTACCAGCGTCTCTCTTTGTTGGTCCAGATTCTTTCTGCTCAGCCCCAGGCGAGAGGCGGCTCCTTGGCACTCTTGGAGGACTTGGAGCGAAAGGGAGCACACACACCCTCCCCCAGTTTCTGCCTTGCCTCCTCTGGCTCCCCCCCCCCCCCCCCCCCCCCCCCCCCCCCCCCCCGCCCCCTTCCCCACGTGGGGCTCAGCTGGACCTGGACTGGTGCTTGCTCTGTTTGCATGCATTCCAGGAGAAAACCCCGCGCTGGCAGGTATTCCGGGGTGTTGGAGCCACAGCGCTCTCGCGCGACACACCCTCCCCCACCCCTCCCTCTGGAGGGCTTCAGTCCCCCTGGGTGCAAGCCAAGGCTCCCTCTCCGCCGTGGAGTCTTGTGAGCAACAACTCTACTTTGTGAGCTCCTGGCATTGATAAGGTTGTGAGCAGGCGATGTGGCCGCTGCATCAATTATTCTGCTCGGGAGCCGTCCTTCCTGAGCTAAGACAGAAATGTGTGAGCCGGAGGCTAAAGAACTGTGAGCTGGCTCACACTAACTCAGCTTAGGGGGAACCCTGGTGCAAGCTGGGTCTTGGGGCAAGCTTTTTCTGCCACAGTTGGGTTGGCAAACTCGTTGGTCTCTGGGCTCCTGCTTTCTGACCCATCTAGCTAGCAGGGAGCAGCGGATGCAGCCCTCAAGGGAAGAGCGCCGTCTTTCTTTCTGGTGCGCCTTCCCCTTGGGCAAGGCCTGCCCGCTCGCCCCTGCTCCCTCCTTGTCATGCAGACACTTGTCTGGCCAGATTTTCTGCCCTTCAGACCAGGCAGCCGGCTGTCTTGCGTTTCTTCCCTTTGCTGGGGCATTTTGATTCTTGTGTTTGTGGCCCGGCTCTGGGGATGGGTTGGCTGGAGGGGTGTAGGCCGCGGTCCCCGCAGCCCTCTCCAAGGGGAAGGGGAGAGCGTTAGCAGGGGCCCACGGGGGGCCGGCAGCGGGGTGGATGGAGCAGAAGACGCCGCCAGTCCTGTGGCCGTGGCCTGGGGACCCCCACCTTCATTTCCGGTTTTGTTTTGTTTCTTATTTTTATTTATTTATTTGTTTATTCACTTATTTGTTCGACTTTTATCCCACCCTCCCGCCTAAGCGGCTCAGGGCGGCTTACAACATCAATAAAACCAGTATACATAAAACACGAACACTTTGTATAAAACTTTCAGAAAGCTCTGCAACGTCTTCATGTATACCCCTCCGCTCTCCCCAGTGGGGACTCAAAGTGGCTCACATCCTTCCTCTTGGCTCCATTTTACGCTCAGGACCACCCCTAGAAGCAGGCGAGGAGCTGGAGAGTTTGTGACTGGCCCGGTGGCGGAGCAGGGCTCTGAGCCACACTCTGACTGCTGCGCCAGGCCGGATCTCCCAGTGGTCAGGCGGGCTCCCTTTCTGCTCCCTGCGACAGTGGCAGGTGTGCAGCCAGCCTGCGGGGAAGCTCCTCTGGCCGAGATGCCAGCAGCTGACTCTGCACACCCGGCTCCCACCCAGAGAGCGTCACTTGTGGGTCCCCCAGGCCTGCCTTCTCTTATGTTACAAAAGGGGGGGGGGGGGCGGGGGGGCGGAAGGAAAGCCTTGCTGTGGTGAGAGCCTTTAGAGTAGCGGGCCGTAAAAAGCTGGGGGGGGAGAGCCCCTGCCCTGTTTCAGACTGGACAGACACGGGTCTGGGGCCAGAGACTCGTTCTTTGGGCGGGGGCAGATGTGACCTATCCGTGCGCGGCCTTTGGGTGCAGCCTGGCTGCCCTTCGGACCTGCCCGCTGCTGTTTCTCAGAGGGAGTGGCCACCCCCTCCCCCTCGGTGATGTTGTGTTGTGAAGAGCCTATAAATAGCGACGCCTGCCCCGTGAGCTCTGCTGGCCGGGTGCCCGGCCTTGGCATGAAGCACTTGCCCAGGCTGCGCTTCCCCCACCCACCTCCTGTGGATCGACTCTCCCAGTTGCCAGCCTGCTCCCGTGTCATGCGAATGATGTCAGGTGGTATCCCCTTTGATCTCGATATGCCTCCGCATGTGTGTGTCAATGCACGGGCCTCTCCAAGGCTTGTGGTTGGCCTCAGGGGGCTGGGCGGGCAGGGAGCGCCTGGCACAGAAAGCTGCCCGGCCTGCAGCGGCAGGTGGGAGGGCCGGGGGCCTTCCTGTACCTGCTCCCTGGCTGGCAGAGGGTGGCGAGGGTTTGGCAGCTGGGTGTTGACTTGTCCTTAGAAGGCTTCTCCTGAGGAGGCAGCCTGGGGCAAGCAGCGCCAGCAGCTGGGGCCACGGATGCTCCCGGGGGTGAAGGGCCCTGTCTGCTTTCTGGATGCCCTGCCCTCTCGGGCCAGGAAGGTGTTTAATTCCAAGGTGGTGGCAGCGCTGGGAAAGGGGTGGCAGGGGCTCGAGATGGAGCCTTAGGTGGGGATGCTGGTGAGTGGCTACAGCAGCATGCTGAGGGGCATGGAAGGTCACTGAATCGAGACTCTTCTGGGCGGGGATGACCCCGCCAGAGAGCCTGGCCTCCACAGAGCCCCCAGGGTGACTGGGCTCAGGCACAGGAGCCCTTCCGAGAAGTGGGCTCCGCAAGCCCCTTTCTGCCATGTGGGCGGTCGGGCTCTTTCTGCTCCAGGTGTTCGGTGGCTGGGACTTGTTTGAGTGGGGAGGGGACGTGGCAGAGTGGCCTCATTGTAGCCCCTCCTTGCTTAACCCTTGAGACATGGGGTCCATCTGTGAACAGCTTTAGGATGACAAGCTCTGTGGGTGGTCAGAGAAGACGCTGGGCGAAATTTCGGGGGCTCTCCCAGAATACGAGAGAGAGGTCCTTGTCTGCATCCACTGGCCCATCAGGTGTCATGGAAGCACTGAATCATGTGGCAGAAGGGCCCAGATGTGCCTGCCCCTCTCTCCCTGGCGGGGAAGGGACCTGGCTCCCACGTTGGCCGAGCTCTTGGTGATGCACTGAAGCTGTCCGGCTGTGTGAGCTGGGTAGTTGTCACAGCTCCGTCTTAGCCACGGAGCCACCCAGGGCAGCCTGGGAAGAGTTCCTGTGCTGCAGACCTCTTGGTGTGGTGGATGGGAGGCGACCGCTCCTGGGGCTGGACAGAGATCCTCCAGGCTCACCTGCCCTGTGGTCAGTTGCTCCTTGCCAGATGTTCAGCTCAGACCGTTGACACTCCAGAGAATTGTCTGGACTGCAGAGGGCCCTTGGAGACCAGGAGGCAAGTGTGGGGCTGCTTGTTGTTCTGTGATATCACGTTTAATCCTTGCTCTGAGAGCTGCCAACATGGATTCAGGAATCGGGGGAGGGGGGAGCCTGAAGGCTGTGCAGGTGGTGTGTGGGTCAAGAGCAATACTCCCTCTAAGCTGTGGAGTCTTGTGAGCAAAAATTCTACTTTGTGAGCTACTGGCATTAAAGTTGTGAGCCAGCGATTTGGCTACTGCATAAGTTAGTTTGCTCTGGCACCATCCTTCCTGAGCTAAGATGAAAATGTGTGAGCCGGAGGCTAGCTCACATTAACTCAGCTTAGAGGGAACACTGGTCAAGAGCAGTTTTGACTTTATACAAGTGGAGAACCCCTGAAGACTGCAGGGGTCAGGAGGAGGATAAAGGAAGGCATTTTCCCACTCCAGGGTATTATCATTTTCCTTCTCGTCCCATTTTTTTAGCTGTTCCCTGAGCTCCAGGCTCCAAGCCACCTACTCTACTATTCAAGTATAAGTTTATTGTCTTAGCCACAGGCCATAACATAATACATCAGACTATAAAATGGTAATGTAAACAATAAAAAATATCAGTATACTCCTCTACTCCTTCTACTTTGCATTAAATACTAAACTCATTCTGATTTTCCTTGTTGCTAAGGCAAATAATGCCATTCTGCTAGAGACATAGTGGTATCAAGGTCCGAGAGTAAAAATTTGACCAGATCCAGATCGGAGAGTCCATTACGCTGCATGGGCATATCAGAATATAATGTACAATATCATCAACTTCCCCCATATCACAAAGGCAAAGTCTAAGGGGGGGCAGGGATACCAACGAAATGTCCAGTCCTGATCATTGAGGGCTTGGATTGAAACATTAAAGCTGTAAAAGCCGATATTAATTCCAGGCTGGTTAACTTCTCTAAATACAGGGACCTGCAGTGCTCCCTTTTAAAAAACTTGAATAATAGTGCCGTAAGACAACGTGCCATCACGTCCTGATCCGTAAGCCCATCCTTTTTGAACACCCATTCCTTCGGTTCCTGTGCTTGACCTACTCTACCATTAGATACAGGAAAAGAAATGATATTTGGATAACATTGTCCTCTCCCATTATGTAGGGTGAATAAAAATTCTCCTTCCTTCTGTAGCCAGTGCAAGATTCTTGGGGGCAAGGAAGGAGAGAACAGGTTGTAACACTGTCATTTTGGAGTCCTCAGAAGGATGATGGAGTTCTGAAACCCTCTGGCTTTCATAGAATCATAGAATGTTAGAGTTGGAAGGGATCTTGCTCTTACAGTTAGGAAGTTTCTCCTGATATTTCCACCCATTAGATCTAGTCTTGCAATCCGGAGCAAGAGAGATGAGAGAATAGATCTGCTCCATCTTCTATATGACAGCCTTTCAAATATTTGAATACTTCAATCATGTCCCCTCTAAGCCTTCTCTTTCCCAGGCTAAACATACCCAACTCTCAGCCTTTCCTCATAAGGCTTGGATTCCAACCCTCTTACCATCCTGGTTGCCTTCTTCTGGACACGCTCGAGCTTGTCAACATCCTTACTAAAATGTGGTGCCCAAAACTGGACACAGGACTCCAGGTGAGGCCTGACCATAGCAGAATAGAGCGGAACTACCACCTCCCGTGATCTGGACACAATACTTCTGTTAATGCATCCTAAGATTGCATTAGTTTTCTTTGCAGTCACATCGCACTGCAGGCTCATGTTTAGCTTGTGATCAACTAGAACACATAGATCCCTTTCACATGTGCTGCTGTCAGGCCAAGTCCCTCCTATTCTATATCTGTGCCTTAGATTTTTTGTACCAAAGTGTAGGACTTTGCACATCTCTATTGAAAGTCATTTTATTTGTCTCAGCCCACTGTTCCAGCTTATCTAGATCATTTTGAATCCTGACTCTGTCTTCTTCAGAATTAGCAATCCCACCCAGCTTTGTGTCATCTGCAGATCTGATAAGCATCCCCTCTATGTCTTCCTCCAGGTCATTTATAAAAACACCTGGTTACATCCAGCCCACATTTAACCAGCTTATACTCAAGGATATCATGAGAAACTTTGTCAAATGCTTTACTGAAATCTAGATACACTATGTCCACAGCATTGCTAGAGTCAAGCATTTTAGTAACTCTGTCAAAAAAGGAGATAAGGTTGGTCTGGCATGACTTATTCTTGATAAACCCATGCTGGCTACTACCAATTAACTCATTCCATGCAAGGTGTGCACAGACAGAGCATTTTATAATCTGCTCTAGAATTTTCCCAGGTATTGTTGTCAAACTGACAGGCCTGTAATTTCCCGGGTCCGTCTTTTTTCCCTTCTTGAAGATTGGGACAACATTTGCTCTTCTCCAGTCTTCTGGCACAACACCAGTACTCCAGGAAATCTCAAAGATTAGAGCCAGAGGCTCTGGAATAACATCTGCAATTTCTTATAGCCCCCTGGGATACAAGCCATCCGGCCCTGGAGAGTTGGATGTATTTAACGCAGCTAGATGCTCTCTAACCATCTCCTTACTTATTCTGGACTGGCAGTTCCTCCTTCCTTCATATGCCCTGCATTCTTCAGTTTGTATACAGGTCGCCTTATGGTTAAAGACTGACACAAAGTGAGAGTTAAGTAATTCCTCTTTGTCTTCATCCCTTGTTAAGGCTTGACCGTCTTCCTCTAGCAATGAGTTTACCCCATCCCTGTTCTTCTTTTTGCTCCAAACATAGGCATAGAAACCTTTCTTGCTATTTTTAGCATCCCTCGCAAGCCTCAGCTCCATCTGCGCTTTAGCCTTTCTGACACCATCCCTACAGATTCAAGCCTTCTTCTTGTACTCACCCTCAGTAATTTGTCCCCACTTCTGTTTCCTGTACATTTTCCTTTTTAGTCTCAGCTCTTCAGAGAGTTCCTTGTTCAGCCATGTCAGCTTCATTACCCGTCTCCCACCTTTCTTTCTCACCGGGACAGTTTGTGATTGTGCCTTAAGCACTTAATTTTTCAGCATCTCCCATCCTTCCTGTGCAGATTTCCCCCTCAGCATTTCCAGCTCCTACCTAATATTTATCTGAGTTTTTTGAAATCAACTTTCCTGAAGTCCAGGGTATGAGTCCTACTATGTCCTGGTTTCACATTCTTCTCTATGTCAAATTCCAAGCTGACATGGTCACTATTCCCCAAGGATCCTACAACATTTACTTCATCAACTAGTTCTTCCCTGTTAGTCAGGATTAAATCCAGGATAGCAGATCCTCTGGTTCCCACCTCCACCTTCTGGGAGATGAAGTTGTCTACAAGACTATTCAAGAATCTGCGGGATGCCCCATGTCTAGCAGAGTTAGATTTCCAGCAAATATCTGGATAGTTGAAATCTCCCATAACCACTACATCCTGTCTCTGTGAAAGTTTAGCAAGCTGCTGTAGAAATGCATCATCCAGTTCCTTCGGTTGGTTTGGAGGCCTGTAGTATACCCCCACAACAATATCCCCTTCTTTTTCCCCTCGCTCTATCCTTACCCACACACTTTCAACAGGGCAACTCTCGAAATCCTGAATTTCAGTGCAAATTCTTGACATATAGTGCCACCCTGCCTCTTTTTTTGTTTATGCTGTTCTGTTTGAACAAGGTATATCCTTCAATCGCTGTGCTCCATATATGAGACTCATCCCACTAAGTCTCAGTGATACCTATCAGATCATACTTACTTTCCAATATTTGAAGTTCAAGTTCATCCTGTTTATTTATTTCCCCTACTCTGTGCATTAGTATAAAGACATCTCAGATTACAGACATCCTTTCCTGCCATAGGTCCCTTTGAATTTACCTGAAAATTACTGAACTCACCTCTCTCCCATTCATTTATTCTCTGGTCCCTTTCTTGAATTTAGTGTTGGGGATGCCGCACAACATCGGGCTTTTTCTTCCCACCCCCGATGGCTTCAGTTTAAAGCCCTCCTGATCAGGTTTGCAAGTCTTCCAGCAAAGACATTCCTCCCATTCTTTGTAAGGTGCACCCCATCCATCGCCAACAGTCCCTCATGCCAGAGGTACATACCATGGTCCAGGAAGCCAAATCCCTCTCGACGGCACCATCTACGTAACCAGCCATTCACCGCCAGTATCCTGTTCTCCCTTCCAGCTCCATGGCCCTCAAGAGGTAAAATGGAGGAGAACACCACCTGTGCCCCCAGACCTTTCACCTTCTTGCCCAGAGCCTCGTAGTCTTTGGAGATCCATTCAAGGTTTCTTTGGGCCATATCGTTTGTCCCCACATGGATCAGCAGGAGCAGGTACCGGTCAGAGGTTTTGACCAGTCTTTGAATTCTCTCAGTCAGTCACATCTTGGATCCATGCTCCAGGAAGACAACAAACCTCTCGAGATTCCTTCAATGGCCAGTCTGTTGCTGTGGTGAAGGAATGAGCTTGCAAGTCTTCCCTGTTCTCTCAGGCTCGTCTCCAGGAGGTTGGAGGAACCCCGCAGTCATCCCAGATCTCTGCTTGGTGATACCTTTTCCTTTGCTCTGCAGGGTTACAGAAAACAAACTGGGTAATGATCACTGCTGCTCGCAAGTCTGAGAGTATTTCTTGCTAAGTGGAGTTGCACGTCTAAGACTCTGCGTCTGCGCTGGCCTTTAGAGGGTCGCCTGGTTGCCAGACCAGCCTGCTTTGCTCCTACCAGCTCGTGCAGAGATGGCCTTGCTCTCCACTCCTCCATTTTATCCCCACGACAGCCCTGTGAAATAGATTAGGCTGAGGAAGTGTGACTGACCCAGGGTCACCCAGCAGGCTTCCATGGCAGAGTGGGGATTTGAACCTGGGCTTCCCAGATCTTTGTCTAACACTCTAACCACTGTACCACACTGGCACTCAGATTTCTTTCCTTTCGTCCCCCTGGCAGCGTCTCCCTAGGAAAGTGTTGGCCAATTGCAAAAGTCTTGCAGTAGCAGGTGACTCAGGTGACTTTTGTGGTGGCCGCTTCCAGGCCTGGCCAGTTTGTCCAAGTTGTTCAGAGGCTGTCAGCGGGTCCAAGTAAGTTATGTGATATCAAGTCACCTGAGAGCCCCCAGCGCACCTGGTTGAGTTGCACAAAGTTGGTAGCCAGTTGGCCTGTGGTTGCTGATGGGCATGGCTCCAGTGAGGTAAGGGGGCAGGGGAGGACTGGGAGGCCAAAATATCCCTGGAAAGGGCCCTTTTGCTGACAGATACCGAGATGTGAAGGCTGGCAATACTGTTGTGGTTGCTTAGCAACCACCACTGTGGCCAACTGCAATTTTCTTTCTGAAGGGTACAGGCACTGTTTCTACTATTTGGGGGGGGGGTCAGTCCCCCAGCGTGTGTGCGCGTGTGCGCGTGCTTGCTTAGATTTCAGGTTTTCTTTTTCTGCCAACCTGGGGCTTTTCTCAGGTTTGTAGGAAGGCCTGTGTTGTCTGTCCATGGCTCCAATTTCTGGATTTAAGTATCCACAAATGGGATTATTTTGAGAGCTAGTTTTATTGATGATGCCAGGGTAACTGTATTCATCATCACCACAACAAAAAGGGAAGATCTAACCCTAACCTAACTTCTCCCCAACGTCTCACGACTTCTGCTTTAAAAACCTCTCTTTAACTGAATATTGGGGCAGTCTAGAAACCAACTGGTTAGGAAATGAATTCATCTAGCATCACTGAACGGTGTAAAGTTGCCATAGGAACAAGCAACGACAGGATAAGGGCTCACCCTTTTCTGAGTAGGACCAACGATCCATCTGGCTCAGGCGGTCAGCTCTGAGCTCTCCAGGGCCTCCGGCAGGGATCTTGACTGGGTCTGCTCCTCTTTTCCCTGGAAGAGCCAGAGACTGATCCCATCCGCAATGACTTCGCTGGATAAATGACAGGAAATCTTGCCCTTGCTGCTGATAATCCACTGTTTGAAGCACTGCTGTTGGAAGTTCCAAAGGACAACTCTCGACTCGTAGACAGACGGTCACAGTCTCTTGCACCTAGCTGGGATCATGCTTTTTATCTAGTGGAGTCTTGTCCTGTGTGTGTGTGTGTGTGTGTGTGTGTGTTTTATTTGGCAAGGCAGCACAGATTACAAGCTGGACTCTTGTGCATATTTACTTGGAATTGGCGCCATTGAACTAACCGGGACCTGAGTCTTGAGTCCACAAGCACCGGACGAGAGAGGCTGGCATACGCAGGGAGTAGACTCATAGCTTCCCTCCGGTGCTTGACAGGGATGAGCCCGTGTCGTTCTAAAATAAAGGGCTCGTGTTATAAGGGAGGGAGGAGGGTGGCTTCCTCGTGAAAGAGTGTGCTAATGATTTCCCAGAGTTCTCTTATGGAAGCATTTTGAACCTTTGGGTTCTCCATTCTAAGCATAGTTTTAGAAAGAAAAAATAGCTATAAATAAGGATTAATGAAGATTTTTTGAAAGCCATGTAACAGACCACTTGGGGATATGATTGTTAAATCATAATGAAAGCATAGAAAGAGTCTCGAAAGAACTTGAATCTGTTAATGAGTTGAACTGTACCGTTCAGACATGTCCAAACCTCCTTCCACAAAGTCTTCTTTTTCTTCTAATGAGCATTTTAGTTATGTCTCATTCTTGCTGCCGGAGCCTGTCTTTCCGTTGCGCAGCTCACAGTGAACATATTTGTGACCAGCCGATGGGCCCGCTCAGTGGCTGGGGCTCTCCCGCAGCATGGAGGGAGGGAGTTAAAGACGCCCCTGCTGTTGGTGGAAAGGGCGGGGCCCAAACTGGCAGTCAGGGACTTTAAACATGTGACCGTGTTTTCCTTTTTTTTTAATTGAGAGGAGGCATTCCATTAAAATGCCTTCTCAAAGGGAGCCCCGTCTTCTGCCCGGCCGAAGCCAAACACCTTCTTCCCGGGAGGCGTTTCTGCTCCTTCCTTGAAACGCAGGGCTCCTCTCCCCCCTGGGTCCAGCTCCAGCCCTGCCTCATCAGCACAGATCACCGCACTGAAGTGTGCTCAGTTCCATTCTTTTGCTTTTCCAGGGAAAGCTTTATTTCTAAGGACCGCTTGTATTATGAAATGAGCTCTGGGAGAGGCAGTGTGGCGCTCCTCTCCCCCCTGGGTCCAGCTCCAGCCCTGCCTCATCAGCACAGATCACCAAAGTGTGCTCAGTTCCATTGTTTTATTTTTCCACTGAAAGCTTTATTTCTAAGGACCACTTGTATTATGAAATGAGCTGTGGGAGAGGCAGTGTGGCGTCCTCACTCACAACTTTAATGCCAGGAGCTCACAAAGTCAAAATTTTGCTCACAAGACTTCACAGCTTCTCACTGGTTCTCACTGAGGGCAAAAGTGGGGTGCAGGTGCCTACACAAAGGAACAGTCGATGGGGTACCATTGCTGGTGCGATGCTAGACAGATTTTCAGACATACAATTAATGTTTTTCAGGAGAGGAGGAATTGTGTGGGATATATAAAATGTATATTTTATAGGTTTGTAGGTGCAGGGAGGATAAAATCTCACACTCCTATAATTGACCAAATCTGGTTTATTAGCTTTGCAAATCGTACCAAAATCAAATCTGAAATTCTTACCTATATCTCTCCCCCCACCCATGGTGGAGGGGCGATTGCAATTGCCAGTTTGATGTGGCACTGGCAGGTGACTCTAGTGCTGGGGGCGGGGCCCGGTGGCCTCCGTTCCGTGGAAGGACCCAAAGGGAGTGCTGCGCCCAGGGTGCAGAATGCGCAGTTCCTCGGAGGTGCAGCCCTTAGTGTCCCGGGGCTTCAGCCCCTCCGGTTTGCTCACGAACAGTGTAAGTAAGGGAACTGCAGGCTGTATTGCTCGTGTTCTGTTATCCCAATAAAAACGGATTCTGTATGAAACGTGTTGAACTGCACTTGATTAATTTTTTCCTAATCAAATGTTTCTGTCTGAATATTTATTACTCTTGGGACTCAAAAGTAACAATGGGGTACTTCTACAATTTGTTTATTAAACA
>NW_015176493.1:380775-387352 GCF_001447785.1 Gekko japonicus | reverse complement strand
TGAATTGGTTTTCTCTGTCAATTGAAAACCAGCTTTTCACTCAGGCCAGGCCCTGATGGATGCTTCAGTCAGGAATCAATCCCAGATAGGGAGCCACAAAGTAAAGCTGGAGTCCAGCGATGCCTTGAAGAGGAACAGAATGTATGTCAGCAGCAGAGGTGCCTATGAGATGGAGCTCTCTCCACCAGAGGTGTGTGGGAGAAGTGAGCCCTGGCTTCTGCTGGGTCTTGAACATGCCGTTGCTCTCCTGTCACCTTGCGGTCCGGCATTAGGGGTGTGTGTTCAGTATAAACTGAATCAAATAAATACTCCCCAGATACCTTATTGGTATTTTGGGGGGTGTTTATTAAGCCAAATACAGAGCACAGATCTGTATTCGGCTACCGATATGGCTCAGCCCGAAAAACCTGATTGTTTTTGGCTTTTATTTGGGCGAGCCCGCCTCAGCCGAACCCCAGTTGATCCTGTTTTGCATCTCTGACCTGCAAGAGAGGATCGGCAGGAGTGGCATGGAGCTCACAGCTCCGCGTTGCCTCGGCAGCACCAGGCCGGCTCCTCTAGGAACTTGGCTTAAACCAAGCTACCAGAGGAAGCCAATCCAGAAGCAGACTGGGCAGCAGGAGCTGACAGCTCCGTGCCACCCCAGCTGATTCTCCCGTGCCCACAGGCTCTGCTGCGGTTCTGCCCAGTTTAAACTGGACTGCCCAACAGAGCCTGCAAAGAACCTGATCCTGTGGGGAGAACTCTCCCTGCAGCCTTGGCAGGGGCTTTGCTGGGCAGCCTGGTTCAAACCAGATTGCCCAGCAGAGCCTGCAGAGGAGCCAATCCTGCAGGGAGAACTCTTCCCAAGGCCAGCAGAAAGGGGGGGGCAGAGATCTGAGAGCTTCCTCCTTTCTTCTGGCCGAGGGCAGGTAGAGGAGCACCCCATGGAGGTCCGCTGCGAGTTTGATGCCTCTTGCAGCTAGCCTCTAACTTTTGACACACACTACCTTCCCTTTTGCACATGGCTCCCTAGGATCTCCCACCCCCCCAAGCCAACCTGCACACAGCTTGGAGGGCAGAGAGAGGGCCATCCCGGAAAGGTCCGCTGCCAGTTTTATGCCTCTAGCTTGTGGGGGGGGGGGCATTTGACACACCAGCTCCCCTTTTGCACATAGGTCCCTAGGATCTCCCCCCCAAAAAACCCCAATCTGCACTCAACTTAAATGTCTTCTGTAAGCCACAGTGCGAGTGAACCCTTGGATTCGGCAATCCCGATTGGATTCGGGAGTATCATGAAATACACCTGAACCAAAAAAATAATATTTTTTTGTGTGTGCACACCCCTCTCCAGCATTGTTCGAGCGGAGGCCACAGATGCCCATGGGGGGGGGGAGGTGGCTGTGCTTCTTCCATGTTCCCTCTGGGTGTGGCGGCCACTTGCTTCTGAGCGGCAGGGGCAGGCTTCTCCCCCCAGCCGCCTGTAAACTGGAAGAACTTCGCACCATTTATTTTAAAAACTTAAAAAAACAGAATCAGTTTTAGTTAATTGGTGGTGTGGCTTGCTTTTTTCCTGTGTTCAGTCCACGAAAGGGGACGGATGTTGTCCACGGAAGGGTATTGGGAGAGGTGGTCCTGCAAGGCACAAGCATCTTGGACCACGAAGGGTTTCCAGTACTGGGCGGACACAAGCAGCCCAGGGGTTGAGGGCTGCCCTGTTTTCTGCCGGCTGCTTCTGGGTTGTCTTCCAGGGCAGCCCCAATGAGAGCACGTTAGAGTAATCCAGTCTGGGAGTCCCACTGGAAGGGATCAGCACAGCTCTGTCAGCAGAGTCTAGGTAGCTTGCTCATAAGTTGTACCCAAAAGAAAACAGGTAGAGAAAGAGGTCCTTTTCTCCCTTTCTCACAATACAAGAACTCCTTGTGGGCACTCCATGAAATTGCTGAGCAGTCGGGTTAGAACAGTTAAAAGGAAGTCCTTCTTCACCCAAAGAGGGTTTAACACATGGAATTCACTGTCAGAGGAGGTGGCGGCGGCTACAAGTATGGACAGCTTCAAGACAGAACTGGAGCAGAGGTCCGTCAGTGGCTCTTAGCCACAAGGTATAGATAGGAACTCTCAGTCTGGGGCAAGGGATGCTCTGTGTTCTTGGTGCTTGGGGGGGGGGCAACAGTGGGAGGGCTTCTAGTGTCCTGGCCCCACTGATGAACCTCCTGATGGCACCTGGTGTTTTTGGCCACTGTGTGACAGAGTGTTGGACTGGATGGGCCTTTGGCCTGATCCAACATTGGTTTCTCTTATGTTCTTATATGGAGCAGAGGTCCATCAGTGGCTATTAGCCACAAGGTATAGATAGGAACTCTCAGTCTGGGGCAAGGGATGCTCTGTAGTCTTGGTGCTTGGGGAGGCTTCAAGAGGGGATTGGCTAAACATATGGCGCAGAGGTCCATCAGTGGCTATTAGCCACAAGGGATAGATAGGAACTCTCAGTCTGGGGCAAGTGATGCTCTGTATTCTTGGTGCTTGGGGAGGCTTCAAGAGGGGATTGGCTAAACATATGGCGCAGAGGTCCATCAGTGGCTATTAACCACAAGGGATAGATAGGAACTCTCAGTCTTGGGCAAGTGATGCTCTGTATTCGTGGTGCTTGGGGGGGGCAAGAGTGGGAGGGCTTCTGGTGTCCTGGCCCCACTGCTGGACCTCCTGATGGCACCTGGTGTTTTTGGCTGCTGTGCGACAGAGTGTTGGACTAGAGGAGCCATTGGCCTGATTCAGCATTGGCTTCTCTTATGTTCTGAGAAACCACGCCTGCCTATTTCCCCCTCAGTAAGGTGCAGTGCGAGAGTATACCAGATCTCTTTAAGGGACCTGCTTGGGGTAATTTAACCCCATCGAAAGCCGGCAGCTTCCGGTGAGACTCTCTGCCATCCCAGCCGGCGTCACTTCTGGCTTAATAACAATTGATTGGCACAGTAATGAGATAATACGGAGAACAAGAAAAACTGTGAGAAAGTGACGCTTAATATACCTCCCCCCCCACCGCAAAATTTTTCACACAGAGATGCAAAAATGTCACTAGCAATATTCACCCATTCAGCTCAGCACGAGAGTCAGAACTCAGTCTGACTGAATATTAATCGGTTGCTTCCACCTCTGTTTGATTTTTCAGCGTGGGCTCCAAAAGCAGCAGGCCAACCTCCGTCAGTTTGCTGGGGGAGAAAGACTCCATTTTGTTTCTCAGCCTTTCCCCAAAGTGTTGTCATCTAAAGTGCTTTCTCTAGCTGATCTCCGGAGGCATCCGAAGATTGCTCCTCCAGCTTTCTCTCTGCTTATCTGAGGGACAATGCACCTTTAGGCTTCCAGATTACTGCTGGCCAGGCTTCCTCGCTTTGAGTATTCGTTGCACGGGCAGCTCCAAAATAGGGCAAACAAAGTCCCACGTGAGTGAGGTCATTTCGGCTGCCCCCCCCCCCCCCGCCGCCCCGTCGTCGGGACCCGGCTCTTTTTTCCCCCCCCCGCCGCACTGTGTTCCGGATCGGGCTCCTGCAGCGCTTTAACAGTTAAGTTTTCCACAGCTGCCAGCTGCCTGCAGGAACAGCAGGTTGGATCAGGGCCCTGAGTGACTGGTCAAGAAAGACACGGTCAGCAACCGATTAATATTCAGTCAGACTGAGTTCTGACGCGTGCTGAGCTGAATGGGTGAATATTGCTAGTGACATTTTTGCATCTCTGTGTGAAAAATTTTGCGGTGGGGGGGGAGGTAAAGAAGACAGGATGTCCCCAGAGCCAAAGCTACCCCCTTGCCTTATTTATATGGTTTTAATGTTGTAAGTCATTTGGGTGAGTGGTGCCTAAAAAAATCTAGTAAATGAATGCATTTGCCCTTAGCTGGCCAGCCAGCCAGGGAGGAGGGGTGGGGTTGCTGATGCCCACAGCTGGATACCCAAAGGGCTGCCACCTCCTTCCTTGAGATATCCTGGTGGTGGGGCAACATGCAGTGTCCCCCGTGAGGCTGCACCGTGGCTGTCTTTAGGGGCACCACAACATGGGCTGTTTTATTTCCCATCCCTTTTCTGATCACTGCTAGCGTGGCGTTTGCCGTTTTCCTCACCACTGCACACGGGGTCGACATTTGTGTCTAGCTTTATACCACAACCCCGAGATCTTTCCATCTCAGTATCATTCCGTTCAGACCCCGTCAGCAGGTATTTAAAATCTGGATTGTTTGTTCCAGTCTGCATCACTTTATAACTACCAATACGGAATGAACCTCTTAAGCAGGGGAGTAGTCAGGGTCTCCAAACGTAGCTTCCTTCCAGAGAGCCGGGAGGTCCCCTGTACCGCAACAGTGCAAGGAGGGTTCACACAAGTTACTACGCGTACGGCCCAGTTCCAGTTATGGGGAAACCATTCACTCCAGAACAGCTGAACGCAGCAGAACGCGCCTTCTGCTCTGCCGAGGGGAGCCTCGTTTCCCCAGCCGTTCAAAAGGTCCTGAGTGCTGGGGCCGCCTGGGTCAGAGAGGGGAAGCACCGCGCGTTTGTGGGGCAAAGGAGGATTCAGACGTGACCCCTCATCCGTCTGTCACACGAAGGAGTCTGGGGAAATGCTCGGCCTTGCATGGGCCCGTCTTCCTTTCCTCTAGCCTCAGCTCATAGTTGCTCGTTGCATTTCAGCTGCAAGCTGTGGTTGGCTCTCCCCTCACCCCCGACTGGCGTTTGTTGTCTGGGTGCGATGACAGAATTACCAAGCCCCTTCGGAGGAGGCGAGCGCAAGCCCAGAAGTCATCCCAGTTCATGTGCTTGTGAAGTGGCGCACCATCCCGCTGCTTGCTAGCCTCAGACCCAGCTCCTGCCAAGTGGAAGGCGAGGGAGTGGTGAAGGGTAGCCCTGGTCAGCTAGAGAAAGTCTGTGGGTTGCCCAGGGCAGCAGCCAGCCCTTCTGTCTCTGGAAGGTATGAGGCAAGACTGACTGTCCCTCTAGCTGGAGTTTGTGGCTCTCCAACGCCTTGCGCCGCACCCAGGGTCCTCGAAGCCGGGGATGTCTGTCTGGAAGACCCACCGCCTGTGACTGAGCTGTGGGTGTGTGTGGGGGGGGGAGATGTCGAGGCGAGGGTGGCCCCCTCCTCAGAATGTCCAGAGCTGCTGGGTGGAGAGTGGCTTCCAGGGGGTGCTCGCACACACACACACGCGCGTGTCTCTGGGCTGAGGCTGCCGTTTGGCCGCTGCTGCTTTCCGGCCTCTGCCATGCATGCCGCCATTTGTTTCACGAGCTGTTTGGGGCGCAGCCGCAGCCAGTGAGGGCTCACGAGGGCCGTGTGATATATTGTCAGCTCCGCCTACACAACACCATAAAGCCCCGCTGTGATAATGGCAGAAAGCATTCCTGGTTGGCTGTGTGAAAATTGGGAGGTTTTGTGGCTGAAGGGAAAAATGAACAAGCCTGCCTGTGGGGCGGGGCTGGGGCTTTGTGGCTGGGTGTTGGCTTTGGGAGCAGCCTGGGCATACGGAGAGCCCCGCTGGATCAGACTGTCTCCCTGGTCCAGCATCCTGCTCCACGTCACGGCCGGCCAGTTGCCCTGGATGGGCTGGCGGAGCCAGACACAGACACCCAGGCCTTTGCCCGATGCTGCCGGCTCTTAGCAGCACTGTCACCTGAAGGGCCGACTGCCTCCGTTAGTGGAGGTTCCTTTCCGTCCCCGTGGCTGGTTGCCGTTGATGGGCCCACCCCTCCATGAACATGTCTTTAGACCCCTTTAAACCCCCTCGGCCATCACAAGCATGCCCCACACTCTCACAAGGCGTTTCTTTTGGGTCTGTCCGGAGTCCGTTGGCCGTCTGCTTCACTGGGTGCCCCCGAATCCTAGTAGCGCAGGAGAAGGAGAAAAATCACTCTCTAGCCGATGGCTAGATGTCCCGTGCATAACTGGGTCAACTTCTATCCCACCCCCAACTAAAAGTCTCAGACTCTTCGGCTTTCATTCATACGAAGGATTCTCTAACCCCTTGAGCATCTTGGCTGCCTTCTCCGGCACTTTCCCCAGCTCTGTTTTATTCTTTCTGGGCTATGGTGAGCAAAGCGGCACGTGAGCCGGGCCTCACCACAGCTTTACACACAAGGGCATTACAATATTAGCCGTTTTATTTTCAGCGGCCTTTCCTAATGGCCCAGCAGGGAGTTTGCCTTTTCCCGCTGTAGTAGAGGCAGGCAGTGGCCAGCCGCCTCTGTTGTTCTCTGGCCTTGAAGACTCCACGAGGGGGTTGCCATAAGTGGGCTGGAACTTGACCGCGCTCTCCGCCGCCATCAGCCAACATTGTCCCCAAATCTTTCCCTCTCAGTCTCAGCCCGTTTAGGCCACGTAAGCATATGCTTAAAACTAGGACATTTTGCTCCAGTGTGCAACACCTGACGCTGGCCTAAACTGAGCATTTCCCATGTTACTGCCCCCACTCACTTGATTCAGGGAGGATTTCCTAGAGCTCTTCATACAATCATAGAATCATAGAGTTGGAGCGGAAGGGACCTCCAGGGTCATCCAGTCCAACCCCCTGCACAATGCAGGGAATTCACAAATCCCTCCCCCCCCTGCAGTGACCCCT
>NW_015176493.1:376540-380004 GCF_001447785.1 Gekko japonicus | reverse complement strand
GTGAGGAACCACTCTGACCGTCAGGAAGTTCTTCCTAATGTTTAGCCAAGAACTCTTCTGATTTAATTGCAACCCGTTGGTTCTGGTCCGACCTTCTGGGGCAACAGAAAACAACTCCGCACCCTCCTCTACCTGACAGCCCTTCAAAGACTTGGCGATGGTGATCCTATCCCCTCCCAGGTGTCGTCTCCTCTCCAGGCTAAACAGACCCGGCTCCCTCAGCCTTTCCTCACAATCCACCTTGGTTTTACTGATCCTGTATACTCAGGTGTCATCTGCATGTCATTGCTCAGTTGCGGATCATTTGTGGACAATTAAATCCCTTCTGGGACCCCACTGCTCCTGCCCCTCCTTGGTAAGAGGCCTGCCCATTTATCCCGACCCTCTGTTTCCCGGTGTCCCAGCCACCTCGTTGCTGGACTTTCAGAAGACTGCGGGGTGTGTGTGTGTGTGCTAAGTCCAGCGCCAGGCTTGTGGCCCCGTGGTTCCCCCCTTCTGGACTCACTCTTCTTGCTGAACTGCTATTTTTTTATCTGCCACGTTTGCGGGGTTTTGATGGGGCTCAGGTTTCACAGTTTTAGGTTGCTCTTCATGGTTCTGGTGTTGTCGTTTGCCTTTTGTGAGCCAGGCTGGGCATCTGGGCCCAAGGCTGATGTGTAAACAGTCAGCAGGTGTAGGCCATGCACATGCCCAGAGGGCCGGCTGGAAATGGCCGGCTTCGGGGGCTGAGTGCTGGGGTCGCCCAGGTGGATTCAGCCCTTCCCACTCGGGAGTGGGGGGTGGAGCGCAGTCCTTTCCTGCTCCCTTGGCTGTCAGAAGGCTGTGCGGTTGGGCGGGGGCCTTGGTTGACCCCCGCCCACGTAAGGGTGGAACGTCCTTCCTCTAGAAATGGCCATAGGGAATGATTAATTAGCATGCCTCTCCCCTCCTTCCTTCTATTCAAATGGCAGGTTATCTTGTCGCGTGGCGAGTGCTCCGGGGGGGGGGGGCTGGGGCTGGGTTGCTCTCGGAAGCCGGCCGGCGGAGCCGCCTCGTTAAGCCGGCCTCTGCTGAAGTCGGGCTTTGGCCTCCCTCTGGGCTTTGGCCCCTCCTCATTAAGCTGGTCGGGGCTATTGATTGGGCGTTTGTGTTTGGGAGAGTCTTACTTACTCCATGCATTATCTTGACAGATTGATCAGACCTGATTGAGAACCTCTTAAAGGAACGAACAGCTGTAATGGGAAAGTTGGACTCTGTCATCCGTTAGGGTGATTCTGGGAGCGAGAGGAACAAGGCTGACATCTTGGAACAATTGTATTTACAATTAACATGGCTGAAAACGATTGCCTCTATTGATCCCCCCTTCCTGCAATTACAGCCCCATTGTTTACATTCCAGCACTTCAGTTATAAAAAGGAAATTCAATAATTATTGCATTATTTAAAGTTAAAGTGCCACAGAGTTTGCTGGCTGTGCTTGCTGGTTGATTTAGCGTTCAGTAAAATCTATGCTGAGCTCTCTGTCTTTAGGCTGAGCTGGATTGGGTTTTAATGAGGCTGGGGGGGTGGAGCACAAGCCCACCTGCCGGGTGTTTGCCTTAGTCACTGGGGGCCGGGGGGGGGGGGTTAAACAGATTCAGATTCGGCGGCAGGACTTGGGGGCTCCTGTGGCCTGTCTCCGTGGCCCTCAGGGTGCCCTCTTCTTCCCACTGCAAGACGGGGGAGGGAGGGGGGGTGGCGGTCAGCAAAAGCCAAAGGGATGCTGCACTCCTGACCGCAGTGGGCGTCAGGAGGACACCTCCCCCTGCCCCTCGGCACCGGGAGAGGAGAGGGGACGAGCAGGTCCCGGCAGCAGAGACAGCCTGCGTGAGGTGCGGGAGGCGTCCGGCCACGGGTCCTCCTCCGCTGCTGCACCAGAAGGGGCCTGATGCAGGCATGGCTGAGCTGATCTCCTGCACGCTCCCGGCGGGGCAGCCAGAGGGGAACCGGCTCTTCTGGTGAGCAGGGAGCCCAGCACCACCACCACCAGGGCCTGTGGCCACATGGCTGGCGCCTCCCAGTCCCCCTCTGGCTGGCCCATGGCTCCGCCCCCTTCCTCAAAGGGTCAGCCCTTTTCCTTAAAGAGCCCCCCCCCCGTTTCTTCCCGACAAAATTTAAAGGGATGCTTTTGAGAAGAAGCGGCTGAGCTGATCTCCTGTACGCTCCCGGCTGAAGTTATATCTGGACGACTGAAGTTATTTCTGGACGACAGATTGTGCTCAAATATAATAATTTTCCAATTGCGGATCTGTATTCATGATTGTCTTTAAGTGGTTTTCCATCAGTAAGTTTGGGATAGTCCTTATCAATTGGAGTGCTTACTGGATTGGAATCTTTCATTCCTACTGATTCAATAAAGTCCGTGATCTTTTGCTTTTGGTTCAAAAGAAAACTCCCATCCTCAGTTCTTTCCATTTGTATTCCAAGGTAGTACTTTATAGTTCCCAATTGTTTCACTTCAACTTCTTTGTTCAGTTCATCAGCTATTTCTTGTACATCTCCTTGATTTTGACAACAAATAATCAAATCATCAACATAAATGAGTATGTATTGATACTTTCCATTTTAAGTCTTGAGAACAAGCAAGGTTCTGCTATTCCTTGTTGAAAGCTCTGTTTTTGTAGCAGTTTAGTCAGCTTTTCATTCCAAGCTTTGGCTGCTTGTTTTAGTCCATAGACGCTTTTGTTGAGTTTACACACTAGGCCTTCTTGTCCTTCTGTTGAAAATCCCTCTGGTTGTTTCATGTAGATTTCTTCATTTAGGTCTCCATTGAGGAAGGCTGTCTTGATGTCCAAATGTTCAACGTGCATGCCCCTTGATGCTGCTATGCATAGGAGTGTCCTGAAGGATGTATAACTCACAACAGGTGCAAAAGTATCTGAAAAATCAATTCCAAATTTTTGTGAGTAGCCTTTTGCAACTAGGCGTGCCTTGTATTTGTCTAATTTGCCATCAGGGTCATTCTTTACTTTGTACACCCACTTGCAGCCAATGGCTTTTCTGTCAGGAGGCAATTCAGTAAGATTCCAAACTTCTTTGTCTTGTAAAGATCCAAATTCTTCTTCCATTGCTCCTATCCACTTGCTTCTTTCAGGCGCAGGTAGTCTGTTGACTTCCTTCCAGTTATTAGGTTCCTTCACTGGTTGTACACTTGCACAAATTCCATACATCGGTGGTGGTACACCCTTGTTACTCCTTGCTGATTGTCTCACAGTGGTTGTCTCTCTTACCCTTGGCATAGCTTCTCCTGGTTCCCCTTCTGAGCTGCCTGTTCACAGGTGGTCTGCGCAGATTGCCAAGCAAACACGTCGTTGAAGGAGACATCGATAGGTTCCTGAGTAGCAGATTGCACTGTGGAGTCAGCCAGGTTAGAAGTCTGTAGGACATTGCTTTCATCAACATGTACCACATTGCATACTTTAACTGTGCAATTCTTAGGGTTCAGGA
>NW_015176493.1:343654-376461 GCF_001447785.1 Gekko japonicus | reverse complement strand
CTGAAAGTCCAGATTGCATTAGCATAGAACGCACCATTTCTTGAATGTTTCTGTTTAAGAGTTCTGCTGTTCCATTTTGTTGAGGAGAATAAGGAATTGTAGTCTTATGTTCAATTCCTTCTTGTTCCATGAATCTTTGGAACTAACTGCTGCAGTATTCTGTGCCATTATCTGTGAACAGCACGTCTGGCGCTTTGCCAAATTTTTTTTAACAGCAGCAACATAGCATTCAAACTTGTCAAGCACCTCATCTTTGCTTCTAAGCAGGTAGGTATAGACATATCTGGATTTTCCTTCCAGAAAACTGACAAAATACTTGTTGCCACCAGCAGATTCTTTTATTGGACCAACCAAATCAGAGTACACGCACGCTAGAAAATTAGTACTGGGGTCATGAGCTCTATTTTTATAAGAGGGAGCTGTGACTTTAGACTTTAGGCAAATATCACAGCCATTTCTCATGACATCACATCCTTCTGCTTCAATATTGCATTCCTTCAATAACTTTTCCACAGTTTTCACATTTCTATGTGCAAATTTTACATGCCACGCGAATAAACAGTCTTTATGGTTGCATTCAGTTGATCTGGTTTGGCATACCAGCCCATCATTTTCCATTTCATCTAAATCAGTATCAGCAATATTTCTCAGGTAATGAAAACCATCCTTTTCTTCAAGCATCACATTAAATCCATTTTCACTCCAAATTTTTCCATGGCTTGGTCTGAGATCAATATTAAGACCATTTTGCATGATTCTCTTTGTGGATATGAGATTATTTATGGCTTGGGAAATTAGAACACATTCTTTGAGTGTGATTTCCACTATCTCATTGCAGTAGTTCAAGGCATACAGTTTAACTGAACCGCATCCCTTTACAGAGAGATTTCTGCCTTCTGCCCCTTGTAGAGCAGGCCTCTTTTCTCTGTCCAAATCAGTGAACCATGTGTCTGAATTCACTATATGATATGCACCTCCACTATCTAGTGAAAATGAATCATTTTGCTCATCATTTCTCTTAGTGACAGACAAAGCTTTCATGTTACTGTTCTGCTTCACAACATCAGCTCTCTGCTGTTTCTCTCTTATAACAAACACACCTCGTTTCTCAGAGTGACCACTAGGCTTACTTGGCTTTCCTTGGCCACGCCCCTTAGGGGCTCTGGTTTCAGAGCAGTAAGATATGGGGCGATCTCTTTGTTCTGGTAAAGTCTTTGATCTACAATGTCTTGCTATATGCCCGAATTTCCCACAGTTGTGGCATTTTATATATCTCTTTTGGCATTTTCCCTTTTATAATCAGGCTTTATGCTGAGTACAGACAAGTCATTTGTAGCCTGGGACATTTCACGTCTATGTCCTTCATCTTTTAGATATGCTAACATATATTCCAGTTTTAAGTCTTTTGTCCCCTTTAAAACAGCCACTTCATGTGAATATTCTCTGGTCAAAGAACCGAGAATCACAGCAACAACAACTTTTTCCCCTGCTGCACCTTCCATACTTTTCATTGCATTATAAGCATCCATGACATAATTCAAATGTTTAAGTAGTGATTCACCATTTCTCATTTTTGCATTTATTAATCTTTGATAAAGGAACAAGTAATTAGCATCATTTTTCGAAGCATAAGTTTGTTCAAGCTTCAACATCATTTGTTTCGTGGACGTGCACTCTAAAAGTTCCTGATTAGCTTTAGTATTCACGGTTCCCATAATTAAAGACATTCCAAACCCATCACACTCTCTGTACTTTTCAAGAGCGCCCCCTGCTGCAGGAGGGTCTTCATTGAGCACGGAAACAGCTCCATAGGCCTGAAGGGCATTCCTTACTGATCTCTTCCACCAAGAGAAATTACTTGATTCTAAGGTGGGGATAATGAAAAAAGCAAGATTCTTAGTTGCAGACATAATGATTTCTCCTTTTAATACGTTACCGAAACCTGAGAGTGATGAGGACAACGGTCGATCTTTTGTGAGCGCGGGATTAAGCCTGTAGAAGATGCTTACGTTCAGCAGCGCTGGCTTTTCAGCAGGAACAGCAGGATCGGTCTCACCCCCCCTTTTTTTTCTTTCGCTCGGCACGGTAAGAAGACACACTCAGATCAAACACTACAGGCTTCTCCGACTTGGAAACACAGGCAGCTAGTCTGGTCCCACAAGTTCATGAAGAAAACAGGATGTTGTCTGAATCTCATAAATCCAATGTGAGTTAAGATAAAAATTATGTGTTAGAAAACTCTGGCACACATGATTTTTCTTGACTCAAAGTCTGGCTGCGCACTCTGCTTAGCTATCTGGCGCAGCTGAACCGATCTGGGCCCATAACCTTTGTTGAGTGATAGTGAGATATTGAAAAAATTGTATTTAGCAGAGATAAGATAGTCCAGCAGTCCCGGAATAAAATAATTCAGACTCAGAGTCCATGTGTGATTAAAACATAAAGTTTTTACTAAATTCTAGCATGGGAAGGGTAACTGGGATGAAAATAACAACAGAGCAAAATCTGCTACATCCTTACACTACAAAGACAAAACTAGAAGAGAGCAGTTATGGCTTCCCTTCTTCTTCAGAACAGAAAACAAAGATGGGAAGAGGAGCCATAAAATGCTAATACACCTTGACACTTTAGTCCCAATCAAATTCCTAGATCAGGGAGAAAATTCCCAGGTATTCTACAGCTAAAGAACATTGGTTACATGAGAAACATGTGAGTAACATAAACAAACATTTAACCCCAGACATACTGAGTGTTTTCAGCTTGTAATACCCAACACTTTCTTCCCCAGTGAGACGTCAGTGTTGGCCCTTTTCTCTTCCCTTGCAGCAAGTCGGCTGCAAACCACTGAGGGACCGTCTGTGCTCTTGCAGCAGGTCAGCCGGTGGGGGTCCGGAGGCTTGAGGGCTGCCAGGCGGAGGAGACCCATCGGCCTCTGCTCTTGACGGGCTGCCTCCTCCTCCTCAGGGGGTCTCTGGCCCAGCGGTCGGCCCCTGTCCCGACTGTGACTCGATGTGTCCGGACTGATGCTGCCAGCTCCCTTCTCCCCCCTGTTGGGCGTCCTGGAGTCCCTTGCGGGGATGACCATGCCCACAGGGAGGGATGGGTGCTGTTTGCCCACAGGGGAAGGGATGCTTCACCGGGGTGGGGGTGGGGGGCTGCTGTTAGAAGAAACTCTGCTTCTGCTTGGGAAGGGGAACTTGGACTCGCCGTGATCCGCATTTTACATTCCATGACCAAAGACGTTCCATATGTTAGAAGCGTCCTATTATTGGGACGGGGGACTGTTCCCCTCCAGATTTCAAAAGAGCCGGTCAGAGAAATACATTTTAGCCAATGAGTTGTTTCCCTTTTGTCCTCTCAGGAGCTAAGGGCAGCCTTCCTCCGTTTTACCCTCACAACCGCCCGGCGAGGGAGGTGACGCTGAGAGAGGGCGGAAGGCCCAAGCACCAGGCCCCCCCCCTCCGCAATTCCCAGTGAGCCGAGATTTGGAGCCGGGCTTCCCGGGCGTCAGCCAACAACCCCCCCTCCCCCCCCCCCCCCCGGCCCAGCCCTTCTCTTGGGTGTTCTTTGCAGGGGGCCTCTCTCCTGGCCCCTGTCTTGACTCACCAGGCTGGCTGGGAAGGGGGCAGTGAGGCTGGGCCTGCTCTCTGGTTCCTTGTGCGTGTGGGGAGGGGCAGGCAAGGCAGGCACCAAGCAACCATTGTTCTCGCGAGGGGGGGGGGAGCATGTCTCTGTTTGGCATGCAGAAGGTCCCATGTTCAGTCCCTGGTGAGGTGAGGCGCTCTGCTCAGAGACCTGCCACTCGGAGCAGGCAGCACTGCCCTTGCGGTGCCAGGGGTCGGGGGCACTGGGAACGCGTTTCCTCTTGTTCGTCTGGTGACTCCCAGACAAACCTGGCTTCTGCACTCGTGTTGGGGCTTCCTTCCCTTCCCGCCCGAGGCTTGGTTGGTATTTTATGTGAGGCAGGGCTTGCTTGCATGTGGCTCCCCCTCGCCCCTGCTGCTGCAAGGGGGGTCCGCCAGTGTTGCTCGATGGCCATTCTTGCTCCAAGCATGGCAAGCTGGGCGGGGTCCGGTCCGGCTTCTTGCTGGGGCTTCCTCACGTGCCGAGGGCTGCTGGCCCGAAATTCCGCGTGTGGTGCGAAGGGGCTGCAGAAGCCAGCCAAGGGTGTTCCCCTGGCATTTGTGATGTGGGGCGTGTGTGCTCAGGGGCCTGCACACAGATGGGGCCTGCGGGACCTTATGCAGTTCCGCAGGGCCTGCAAGACGGAGCTTTTCCACCAGGCTTTCGAGTAGGAGCTGCCGCCCCTACTATACCACCACCGCCCTGAGGAAACATCTGAAACATCTGGATATTGAAGAAGCCCTAGCCGTGGGACTTAGCCGTGGTACCACTCGGAATTTTTGGACCTATGATTTGCTATCTTGGGTAGAGATGTAAAATTTCCGGAAATTTTGAAGCTCGGAAAAAACCCCGTTTTTCCCCCGTTTTTTTCCGGAAAAAAACGGAAATTTTCAGAAAAATTGAAAAAAATGCTACATTAGCATTTCTTTTGTCTTTTCTAGATTGAAAGTCATTCTGTTACTTTAGGAACATAAAAAATGACTATGGACATTTTTACTTGGCATGAAATTATCACAACTAGCATATTAAAAATATAGTGTACCCAAACAATTATTACAAACAGAATACCCACCCACATGCAAAAACAAAACTGAAACCTTTTTATTTTCTTCTGACAATCGCACCTCCTAAAGGAAGAAATGCATCTTGTTCTTGCATTGGAGAGTTCAGTTTGTAACCTAGGACTTGCTTGTCCTCAGTGCACAGAAATTAGATCAATCTGATACCATATATATATATATATATATTAGAAATGATTTGGAAAATATTTGAACACCTTGTCTTAAAATATTTTATTCATCATGTTAAAATAAAACATTCCATAATCAATTTTTTTTCTTTTCTTTTTTAAATTTTTCCAATTTTTCGGAAAAAAACAAAAAAGCTTCAGGGAAAAAACCGGGTTTTTTCCGGGCCTTAACATCTCTAATCTTGGGACTGTTGGAAGTATTGAGTACTATGTTTTAACTGAGGATATTTTAAGATGTATTAGATGTTTTGTATTATTATGCATTTGATGTTTTTATTATGGCAAGGTTTTGCCTTGCCTCTGTAAGCCGCCCTGAGCCTATTGGGGAGGGCGGGGTACAAATTTGAAAAATAAATAAATAATAAATAAATAAATATGTCTGCGGGGCATGTTGATGACCCGCTTCACTCACTTGTGGCTTACTCTGAGTCCCCGGCAGGAGGAGAGGGACGGACAGGGCTGGCTTGCCCGGGAGGGACTGTCTGCCGGTCAGACTGATTGCCTTTCAAAGGGGGACTCTCTGCCGCAGGGGGCGTTCGGGAGGGTTAACTGGGGCAGTCCGGGTCCTTCGTCTTCCAGGTGCAGCCCGTGAGTCTTTGGTTTGGAACCGGGATGCTTCCTAGCTCAGGAAGTCCGGGGCCGGTCAAGAGACTGCCCCTTGCTGGCCCGGGAGGCCCCGGAGCGCCTTCGGGGAACTGACTGGGTGTCTCTGTTGCTCACCTGATGCCCCCCTTTGCCCCCTGCAGCACCTTCAGCATCACGAGAGCGGCGTGGAGGGGGAGGGCTGCTACTACCACTGCATCCTCTGCAACTACTCGACCAAGGCCAAGCTGAACCTCCTCCAACACGTGCGCTCCATGAAGCACCAGCGCAGCGAGAGCCTGCGGAAGCTGCAGCGCCTGCAGAAGGGCCTCCCGGAAGAGGAGGAGGAGGAGGAGGAGGAGGAGGACCTGGCTCGGATCTTCACCATCCGGAAGTGCCCTGCGCCCGAGGCGGGTGAGTGACCCTGCGCCTTCCCTTGCCCTGCGGCCCCAGAGCACAAGGCCTGCCTGCTGGCGGGGGGGGGGGACTGGTGCCAAGCCAGTGGTGGGGCTGGAGGGCTGGGGAGTTGCTCCTGACCCAGGGCCTGCTCCTGGCGCACGCTGGCGGACTCTCCTTGGAGGGGCTGGGGAGCAGCTGGCCTTCGTGAGCGGGGCGGTGGCATACTCCTTGTGTCCTCTGTGGTCGTGGACGCGAGCCCCCACCCCCTGGCAGTGTGCTGCTCCAGCATGGGACTCCGCTGGCCCCCTCCCAGCCTGCCTGCCTGCCTGCCTGCCTCCAAGCCACCCGGTGGGGCTCCCCTCGTGAGGTGTCCCCTTGGGAACGGGCCCTTCTGTCCCCTCTTGGCCCACTGAAGCGGCCTGAGGGAAGGGGAGGAGTTGCTCAGGGGCCGGGTGGGTGAGCTGGAGCTGCCAGCTGGGATGCGAAGGACGACGGGTGACGGGAGGCCGGGGAGGGCACCCGGGAGGCTGGGCAGGAAGCCGCCTTGACCGGCCCCAGGGGGGAGGGAGGGCTCGTGAGGGTCTGGCCAGTGCCCAGGAAGGAGGCGTCGACACGTGCTGGCACGGCTTGGCTGGCCCGCGGCATCTTGTCCCCTGGCGGGGGCCTCTGCCTGCTGCAGGCACAGGAGTCTTTGCCAGGGATGGGCAGTAGGACAGATTCTGAAATAGTCCAAATGGTGCCCGTCTGTCCGGTGGATCTGGCCCCTTCTTCCTCTGCCGAGGGAGTTGTCATCCTGGGCGCAGGTGGTTGTGCTGGGTGCCCGCAGCACGGGGCGAGAGGGGGACTGGTGTGGCGTGCCTTTGACCAGAGTCCAGCAGGTGCCCTCGGGTGGAGCTCTGAGGGAGGGGACGGGAGAGGAGAGGGGAGTCTTCTGGAGGGCAGAGGCCGTGGCGTCCTTTGCCCCGTGGCTGCCGGGGGCTCAGCCTGGCCGAGAGGACCACCGCGTCCCATGCTGCTCTTGCCGCATGTGGAGGGAGTGGGCCAAGAGGCAGGCCCTCGGGATGGGTGGGGCGCATGTGCAGAGTGTGGCTCTTTCACATTGTAGTCCGTGAGCGCAGGCTTTGGAGGAAAGCAGGGCATAATTATTTTCCAGTAATGAAACCCTTGACTGCCCAGCACCGAGAGCCAGTTTGGTGTAGTGGGTAAGAGTGGCGGACTCTAATCTGGGAGAACCGGGTTTGATTCCCCACTCCTTCACATGCAGCCAACTGGGTGACCTTGGGGCAGTCACAGGTTCTCTCAAGAGCTGTTTTCTCAAGGGCAGTTCTTGAGAGAGCTCTCTCAGGCAGGGTATCAATCCCATCTCTTCTTCTTGTTTCCTTCTTGCCCAGCTGGACACTGGCCTCTTCCCTCGAGGAGCTTTGTACCCTCTCCTGTCTCTGGTGGCGGGCTGCAAGTGTGTGTGGGGGGGTCCCCCCACAAAAATTTAAGTGCCCCTATATGTATATTGATATATTAGGGGAGGGGAGGGGGCCTGGCGTGGCACGGCACGGCCTGAGCTCGGCAGCTAAGCGGGGGGGGGGCTGTGCAGAGGGCGGCCCCGCCCCGCCCCCTCCCTCTCTGCTTCCCCCAGGCCTGGAAAGCCCCTCCCTTGCTGGGGCCGCCAGAAGTCGACCACGTCTCGATGGCACTCCCTGCGCCCACACGCGATCGGCTGGCAGCTCCATTCTCCCCCTCCTCTGTTTCTGAGGGCAGCCCTTTGGGGGAGGGGAGGGGAGCTCCGCGAGAGGGAGCAAGTGGCCCGCAGTCAAGCCGTGAGCCTCTTCTGTGGTCCAGTGGGAATTCAAAGCGGGGCCTCCGGGATCCCGGCCTGGCACTGGGCCCGCGAGGCCGTTGGTGGCGGCAGGACAAGAGAGTAGCCGGCCTGGTGCCTCCTCTGCTTTGGGACGGCAGGCTGGCCAGGGCTCCACCAGAGGGCGGGGGGGCGTGGCGGCCCTGCCCTGGCTCTCTGGGGTGGGGGACAGATCTTCTCCGCAGGACAGGGAGGGCTTGGTCCTTTTCCTTACCCGTTCATTAAAGTGCATTGCACGCGCACCCCACCCCGGCCAAGCGAGAGAGGGTCCCGGGGGACCTAGTGCAGACATCCCCAAACACTCAGGCACTGCCTGGGCGCAAGTCTCTGACCGGCGTGCCTGGTGGAGAGGATGCGGTGAGCAGGATGGTGGCAAGCAAGTGGCGCAAAGGCCTGCTGCTGCTGCAGCCGCCGGCTCTGAAACGTGGCAGGAATCTCATAAAGCGCCGGCCCGCTCTGCCAGACACTTGTCATCGGCAGCTCCTGGCTTTCATTAAGCAGCAAGAGAGGAAGCTCCAGCTGCTGACTCGTTCCAGAAGGTTTCCCTTGTTCGGCTGCATCGGAAAGCCACAGAGAGCAGCCGGCGGCCAGCCTGACTGGTGAGCCGGGAAGCCTGGCGGTGCTTTGGGGTCCTTCTCCTGGCGGCTTCTCTGCGGGGAAACCTCTCCCTGCCCCTGCAGTTGGAGGAGAGGTGGGAGGTCCCGCCTGGAGAACGTCCTTTGCAGCCCCCACCCCACCCCGGTGGGTCTGGCTGACTTCCTGGTGCCCCCCTCTCCCTGGGGAGGGCCGACTTGCCCATGGCGTGCCGGCAGCAGCAGCCTGGCGCTGTCTTCCTGCTCTGCTGCTGCTCAGCCCAGCAGCTGCTCCCTGTGCTCTTGCTGTGCTCACTCGGGACCCAGGGTGAGGCTCCCCTGCTTGCCTCACGCACGCACGGTGTTAAGCCCCCCCCCCCGGCTTCCTGCACGGCCTCCTTGCAGTGCCAGGGGTGGGGAGGAGGAGATCCCTGTTCGGCTGGAGGTTCCTGGGCAGCCGCAGTCGTGCTGCTCTCCTCCTGGGCTCTGCGTCCAAGGGCCCAAAGGAATGTGTGCAAACCGTGTTGGGCTGGCCGCTGGGCTGGTCCTCTGCCTTCTGCTGTTTGCGCTGCCGCCGCCACCGCCTCTGTAGCATGACCTTCACGGGCGGGCAGGTGGGCGGGCGGAGCCTGTGGGGGTTCCACCCTGCTGCCACCGCTGCCCCTGCCTCCTCGGAGGGCCTCCCTCCTTTGGTCCCCTGAGGCTGGGATGCTGAGGAAGGGGAAGGTCCGTGTTCAGAACCAGCAAGCCAGGAAGGCCTCGATCTTCCCGCTGTGGCTCTGACGGGAGGAGGGGTCCCGTGGGGGGTTTGGTGCCGCCCTTCCTGAGCTAAGACACTAGCCACTAGCCAGGTGAGGTGGCTCCCCCCACCTTTCTGATTCCACACGCTGTACATTTTCCCTGACACATGTGGTATTTGCATATTTGTGGCAGCCGGAAGGGGCGCTTCACTTCGCAATTGCACGGGCACACGAGGGGGGGGGGGGGGAGCCTCGCCTAATCGCCAGGCTCCGTTGGAGCTTTTCATCAGGGACCCCTCAGGGAACGACAGCCAGAGCACATCTCTCCAGAGTACCGTTTTTGAATGTAAAAAACTAACAACACATGCTGTGTGTGTGAGCAGGCTGGGCCTGGGGATGCCCCTCGAGACCCATTCCTGCAAGGTAACCGGGGTGGGGGTGGGGGAGTTGGCCAAGGGGAGCTTGTCCCTCCGGCCTGGTCCTGCGGCCAGCTCAGTCCTCTGGGGTTTCCCTCCCCCGTGTTCCTGATGTCCCTCTTTGGGCTATAGCCGAAGGCCGGCCGCCCTCGACAGGGGCCTTTGGGGGCCGCTCAGGCCTGCACCGATGCTGTCTGGGCCGAGCACCCGTCCTCCGGAAGCAGCCTGCCGCTCCCTCGGGTGGCCAGGCCCCGGGGCGAGAGGAGCTGGCAGGGCAGTCTCTGGGAGCTCAGAGGCCCAGTGGCCCGGGAATGCCGCCTGTCAATGGATACTGATCCGAGACACTCTTGTTCAAGGCCAACTGAGTGGAGAGTCTTGCCTTTGCTTTGCCAGCGGCATGGCGGAAAGCAGGGCCCACTTCCAGATAAAAGGCCAGTGTGGGGGTTGTGGCGAAGAGCGGCAGAGGACACTAACCTGGAGAGCCGGCCTTGATTCCCCACGCCGCCTCCTGCTCTTCCACACGAAGGCTGTGGGGGGTGCCCTGGGGCCCGCCCCAGTTCTCCCGGAGCTCTCTCAGCCCCACCTGCCTCACGGGGTGTCTGTTGTGGGGAGAGCAAGGGGGGGAGATGGCAAGCCGCTCTGAGACTCCTCCTTCGGGTAGAGAGAAAGCGGGGCATAAGGACCGGCTCTTCTCCTTCTTCTTCTTGTAGAGCCTTCAGCAGCAGGTTTGAGGATAGGGTGTCCACTCGTGCTGTGGTCAGCTGCCGTGTGGACAAGGCCCGAGGGTGTGGTGAGCAGCAAGCTCCGCCTGGCTTGGACACAGTGGGGGGCGGGGCGGGGCAGGGAGGCTGTCAGTCGCCACAGAACCCGCATCCTCCCCTGGCCCGAGCTGGGTGGCCCGGTGGAGGCAGGCGGGGAAGGGGCTGTCTGTCTCGGAACCCAGCTCTGGCTTCCCCCTCCGGTCGCCTCGGCAGGAGCCAGCAGAAAAGAGCCCACGTCGTCGTTGTCCCCCCCGGGTGCCGTGGAGGGCGGGGGGGGGAGCCTCCCGGGCAGGAATGTGGGACGGGGCAGAAGTCGGTGCTGTCTTGCAAGCATCAGGCGTGTCCTCTTTGCCAGCAAGGTCGTTCATAACTTGGCTGCGCTGCTGATGTACAGTTGGTGATATTGATTGATTAATGTATAAAAAGCACCAAATGCATTTGCTTCTATGAAAGAGAATAAAGTGCAGGCGAGTCTCTCTTTATTTTCACCTCATCCTTTTGTTTGAAGGACATCCCCCCTCCCTTTGTTTTGCGGGCTTCATTTAAGGGGGCTACAAAAAGCCAGTTTCTGCCAAGTAATGCGTTCACAAAAGGAACATTGATTCACATCAGTGTCGCTTGAGTGACCCCTGCTAAGGAGGGGCTCTCGCATTAACCCGCAGTTGCTCTGCCTCCCCAAAGAGGGATCGCCTCAGCCGCCGGCCGGCCGGAAGGAAGGAAGGAAGGAAGGAAGGAAGGAAGGAAGGAAGGCCGCAGAAGTTGCCCCCCTCCCTGCCCCACTGTGGAGCCCCCTAGCCCAAAGCCCGCTGTGGGAGGAGGGGAGGGCTGCTTGCCAGTGGCTTGTGAGGGGGCTTCCCCGGCAGAGACCCCTCTTGATGGGCTGGGGGGGGGGCTCTCACTGTGCAGAGCTGCTCTCTGCCTCTGTGGTGGGGGAGGGGGGCTACGGGCACAGAGAGGGGAAGGCGAGTCCAGGGGATTTGCCTGAGGCCTGGGTCCCAGGTCTGGCTGTGAGGCCTGCTGCCGAGAACGGGGGGGAACGCCTGCCCCGGAGGGTTCCCTCAGAGGGTGCAGGCTGATCTTGCAGCAGATTAAGGCCTGCCCCCCTCGCGCATTGTTCCTGGTTTGCTCGGACAAACAGTTCATCTCCCCGCAGCTTGGGGTGCAGGCGGAAGTTGCCTTTTGCTCGGCTGTGCAGCTCTCGGCACTGCCTGTCTCTCGGCCACCTTGGCCAGGGTGGCTCCTCCCGTGCCTCGGATGGGCAACAAGAGCAGCTTCCCCTTTGAGAGCAGGGAGTCCGCCTGGGGCAGAGGGCATGGCTGGGCACTTTGGGGGGGGGGGGGCGAGGGCAGTCTGGGGCGCAGCACTGAGCCACGCCACGTGCCACATGTTCTGGGGAGGCGCCCTTTGCTCTCGGAGCTCAAGGCCTCTGTTGCTGGGGGTGGGCTCGGCCTTCCCTGTGCCAGGGGCCCCTTCTCTGCAGAAGGAATGAGAGTGTGTTGGACATAATAAAATGGCTTCCCTCCTTCCCCCTCTGAAGTGCTCGTGGGAAGCCAGAGGTTGGAAGCATTGGTTGGGTGGGGCCGGTTGGTCGTTCTGCCAGGTGGCTGGTTTGCCGGGTGGGCAAAAGCCGGAGGAGGAGGAGGAGGAGGAGGAGGAGGAGAAGGTCCCCCGGCTGCAGGGGCCTCTGCGTGTTGCACCTGGGACTGGTTCTGCTGTCCCCGGAACCCCTCCCCCTCTCCTGCGCAGGTGTTGGTGGCGCCCCCCTCCCCCCACACCCCGGGCGGAGAGCAGTTTTGTAAAGGGACCCCCAGCTCTGCAGTCATGGCCCTTCGTGCTCCAAGGGGATCTCTCTTGCTGGAACGTGGCTTTCTGAGGGCTTAGTGGCCTTTTTCGTGGTGGTCTTTGAATTGGGCCAGAGCTGCTCAGGCCCCCCCCCAGCAACTGGATCCACCAGAACAGCAGCTGAAGCGACACTCGTTTGGGGGCCTTGGCAGTATTTGGACGGACTTTGAATGTTGTGGAGGATATATAATTTATGGGTTCTTGGTAGTAAACATGGCACTAAGAGATGAAGATTATAAAATGGAGTAGAATCGTACAACAGGAGCAAATGACACAGACACATGTAGAGACACAGAATCATAGGGTTGGAAGGGATCTCCAGGGTCATCTAGTCCAACCCCCTGCACAAAGCAGGAAATTCACAGATACCTTCCCACCAGGCCCCCAGTGACCCCCTGCTCCATGCCCAGAAGATGGCAAAAAACCTCCAGGATCCCTGGCCAAACTGGCCTGGAGAAAAATTATTTCCTGACCCCAAAGTGGCGATCGGCATTTCCCTGGACGTGTAGGAAAGGGCCACAAGAACTAAGCACTGATGCATCCCCTTCCCGCCCTCCCTCTCAGGAACTGCCTAAGTTCACAGAATCAGCACTGCTGTCCGATGGGGCCATCTAGCCTCTGTCTGAAAACCTCCAAAGAAGGAGAGCCCACCACCTCCCGAGGAAGCCTGTTCCACTGAGGAACCACTCTGTCAGGGAGTTCTTCCTAATATTTAGCCGCAAACTCCTTTGATTGAATTTCAACCTGTTGGTTCTGGTCAGACCTTCTGAGGCAACAGAAAACAACTTCGTACCATCCTCTGTATGACAGTCCTCAAAGATGGTTATCATATCCCCTCCCAGTCGTCCAGGCTAAACATACCGAGCTCCATCAACCTTTCCTCAGAGGATTTGGTCTCCAGACCCCTCACCATCTCCGTTGCCCTCCTCTGGACACGTTCCAGCTTGTCTATATCCTTCTTAACTTGTGGTGCCCAAAGCTGAAAATACTCTAGGTGAAGTCTAACCAGAGCAGAGTGAACGGTTTGCGCTGAAACAGAAGGTTTCTGCCAAGGACCACTTGGGTGTTGTGTTCTGAATATCTCAGTGCCGTGTGTGTAGAGGTGCTTTCTTTGGATGGGCCCTCTTTGGAAAGAGCACGGTGAGCGCCAGAGGGAAGGTGGCAGGAGGTTGGCTGGCAAGGCACAAGAGCCTCTCTCAGAGTATCGCTGGTGCCAGCCTGTTTCCAAATCCTGGAGATCGAGACATCTGACTTCTTTGTCAAGTGACAGCTGCAATCCGCAAGGCCGGCTTCCTGGTGTGAATGCAGACAGCCGGAACATTGCCCAACTTGGACGGCAGCTTGAGGCCCAGTCTGGGGCATGACGGCCCTTGCCGTGGGTTGCTGCTCTTCTGTGGAGAGTCGGGGGTCACAGGCTGGCCGGGGCAAGGCAGCTAAACCAGAGCATCACGATGCCTCCGCTGGTTCCCAGTCAATATGGAAAGCAGGAATACAGAGGGAGCGCACGGATGACTTGGTCAGCACCCTGCCCTGGATAGCCCCGGCATGCCCAGTCTCGTCAGATCTTGGAAGCTCAGCAGGGCCGACCCTGGGAAGTATTTGGATGGGAGACCTCCCGAGAATACCAGGGCCAGGAGGCCAGAGGCAGGCGGTCAAGCCGCTTCTCTGAACGTCCTCCATGCCCCAGTAGGAGTCATGGCTTCCATGCACAGGCACGCGCACATGCAAAAATACCAGAGGCGGCGGCAGCAACCTTGGGCACCACATTCTGAATTGCTTTCCTTACTGCTGTTCCGTTTGTGGTGATGCGGGTGCTGCTGGCCCCTCACGGCTTTGCTCTTGGGACGATTTTTAATGGCGGAAGTGGGGTGGAGAAAGTGGACGGAGAGAGGTTCTTCTCCCTCTCCCGTAATACTGGAACTCAGGGGCACAAAGTAGAACAGGGTTCAGGGCAGACCAGAAGAAATACTTCGCACTGAACTGTGGGATTCTCTGCTGGAGGAGGCACTGACGGCCACCAGGGCAGAGGGCCCGTGCCTGCGGGCCCCTGGGCCCCTGCCAAGTAGAAGGGGGGGCTCTTGCCCTCCTGGGGTTTCTGATTGGCCACTGAAGAGATAAACCATCCATGCAGATTAAACTAACATTGTTTCAGTGGCAGCTGCTGCCTAGAGATGCAAAATTTCTGGCAATGTTGGAAGCCATAGAAAAAACCTCCCAACCTCCCCTCCCCCCCCGGAAAAAGAAGACATTTTGGGGGGAATTGAATTATATGCAATACTTCCTGTTCTAGCAAACCAAAATGAGTTTTACTGTTTTAAAACATAGAATGCATCATTATAACTTACTTAGCATACAAAATAGCAACATTTAACATTTTTTAAAAAATATATTTTATATTTTTAAAGGGATACAGAATGAAAAAAGGGGTAAGGGGAAAACCACATAAGGAATGTAATTACTAAAGACACAAAATAAAGGGCAATTTTACAAATGTTAAGGACATTCCTTAGTCAAGGGGTGTGTGTGTGTGTGTGTTTGTTGTTCAGTCGCACAGTCGAGTCCGACTCTTCGCGACCCCATGGACCAGCTCCCGCCAGGCCCTCCTATCTTCTGCCGTCCTCTGAAGTTTGCTCAATTTCATGTTCGTTGCATCTATGACACTGTCTAACCATCTCATCCTTTGCCGTCCCCGTCTTCTTTGACCTTCAATCTTTCCAAGCATCAGGGTCTTCTCCAGTGAGTGCTCCCTTCTCATTTGGTGGCCAAAGTATTTGAGCTTCAGTTTCATTATCTGGCCTTCCAGGGAACAGTCAGGGTTGATTTCTTTGAGGATTGACTGATTTGTTCTTCTTGCAGTCCAAGGGACTCTCAAGAGTCTTCTCCAGCACCATAGTTCAAAAGAATCTATTCTTCGGCGCTCGGCCTTCCTTATAGTCCAACTCTCGCAGCCATACATGACTACTGGGAATACCATTGCTTGGACCATGCGTATTTTTGTTGGCAGGGTGATGTCTCTACTTTTTATCATGCTGTTTAGGTTCGCCATCGCTTTCCTCCCAAGGAGCAGGCGTCTTTTAATTTCATGGCTGCAGTCACAGTCTGCGGTGATCTGGGATCCCAGGAACGTGAAGTCTGTCACTACTTCCACGACTTCCCCTTCTATTTGCCAAGGAGTGATGGGGCCGGATGCCATGATCTTAGTGTTTTTGACGTTGAGCTTCAAGCCAATATTTGTGCTCTCCTCGTTTACCTTGGCTCTTTAGGTCCTCCTCACTTTCAGGCATTAGAGTGGTATTGTCTGCATATCTGAGGGTGTTGATCTTTTCCCCAGCAAAATTCTGGCTTGTGATTCATCCAGGCCAGCATTTCGCATGATGTACTCTGCATATATATTAAATAAGCAAGGTGACAGTATACATCCTTGTCGTACTCCTTTTCCTATGCTAAACCAATCAGTTGTTCCATATCCGGTTCTAACTGTTGCTTCTTGGCCCTTATACAGGTTTCTCAAGAGACATGTGAGGTGGTCTGGTACTCCCATCTCTTTAAGGACCTGCCATAGTTTGTTGTGATCCACACAGTCAAAGGCTTTAGCATAGTCAATGAAGCAGAAGTAGATGTTTTTCTGGTACTCTCTTGCTTTCTCCATAATCCACACAACGATATGTTATAATAAACATCACATAAAGATAATATTCTTGTTATTTCTTGTTGAAATTGTCATATAACATTTACCATATTTATGGAATTCAAAAGTGATAAATGCCTTGTTTTTGTGCAAGCAGAATTGCAGCTATGCCCAGCCCAATGCTTGAGAGAAAAGGGCAGGCTGATGTGCCCACCGCGGCCTTAGCGTGTGTACCTTGATTTTGGCTATCTGGTCAGAAAAAGAGAGAGAGCTAATTTCTCAGTGAAACTTCTCAGTTTTCCTCTGAAGCATCAGTGCAGTTTCTGCCCCCCTTCCTCCTGTTCTTTTTTCTCCTTCCTGCAAGGTAGGGCAAGGAGGCCCTCAGGACCCAGCCTGGGAGGGGGGAGGCGTCACTGTGGTTTGAGGGGAGGCCAAAAGGTCAGCCGTGGCAGCTCGAAAGGCCAACAGAAGGCGTGGAACAGTTGAGAAGCCGTGGAAGCCCTGCAGGCTCCCCTCATGAAGATTAGGTATCCCTCTACATGCAGAAATGCATGTTGGATTTAAGAGCTGTATATGTCCACAGCATGCCCATCTTGTATTTAAAAGTATTTCACTCATTCTCAGGGGTCTTTTTGTAGAAAAACCCCAGCAGGAACTCATTAGCATTATGCATGGGAAAGAGCAGGTAGAGAAAGAGGTACTTTTCTCCCTTTCTCACAATACAAGAACTTGTGGGCACTCCATGAAATTGCTGAGCGGTCGGGTTAGAACGGATAAAAGGAAGTACTTCTTCACCCAAAGAGTGATTAACACTTGGAATTCACTGCCACAGGAAGTGGTGGCGGCTACAAGCATGGACGGCTCAACAGTGGGAGGGCTTCTAATGTCCTGGCCCCACTGGTGGACCTCCTGATGGCACTGGTATTTCTGGCCACTGTGTGATACAGACTGTTGGACTGGATGGGCCTTTGGCCTGATCCAACATTGGCATCTCTTATGTTCTTATGTTCTTATTAGGCCACACCCAACATCAGAAACTCATTAGCATATTAGGCCACACCCCGACAGCACAGCTCATTAGCACATTAGGCCGCACCCCCATGTTACCAGAAGTGTGGTTATCCAGCCACACCCACCTTTTGCTTGTTATTCTGTTTACCTTGTTTGTTGTCAAAACCCAGGACTTTTTTGTAGCAGGAACTCCTTTGCATGTTTGGCCGCACACCCCTAATGTAGCCAATCCTAATGAGCTTCTGCTGTTGGGTGTGGCCTATTATACTAATGAGTTCCTGCTGGGCATGGCCAACTTGGGAGTCAGCCGGAACTCCATTCCTGTGCGTTCCTGCCCAAAAATAGCCCTGCTCATTCTAAAAGAGAAAGTATTTCATGGGAGGTTTTTTATGTACTCTCCAAAGCTTCCAATTTTTCCATTGGAATAAAAAAAAAAAGGCCTTGGGGGGGAAAGCAGAACAACCCCCCCTTCATTTTTCCCCTTGGATCTTCCCAGGTTTTCCCCTGGGCCTTTACATCTCTCTTGCCTCTATGGTGCCTGTTTTATTCTCTCCCCCCCCCCCACCTTCCCAGTGTATTTTTCAATTGCCACTCTTCTCCCCAGCCCTTGGGCTTCCTCGGTGTGTCTTGCGGCCACCGCCCTGGGTCAGACTTCCGGAGGTGCCCTCAGGTGCCAAACAGCTGGGGTGGGAGTTAGGTAGGCTCCAGAAGGAGCGTTCCATCGGTAGGTCACCACTCCCTGTGGTGAGTCAAGGGAGCCTTCCTCTCCTGCGGGAACCTTGTTGGCTGGCCCTCCAAGGGCAGCTGGTTGGTTGCTGCATGAAACAGGATGCTGGACTAGAGAGGCGGCTGGCGTGATCCAGCTGGGCTTCTCTGCTCTTTCTTTTGCAAAGACGCACAAAGATGTATCTCTTTCCCGCATGCTCCTAAAAGCTGTTGGGGTGCTGCTGGAGCTGATGCTACGGCAGCTCCAGCTTCCTTTCACCAGGAGTTTGCAGCTGGACTGCCTCTCCCTCTGCCTCCGGGTCTGCCTCCGTCGTTTTCTTTCTTTCTTCACCCTTCTCCGTGTGGCCCTCGTTCCCTTCCATTGGATGTGCCTCTTCCTTTTTGATTTTCCAGCATGTGTCTCATGAGGATGTGGAATCCAAGAACCAGATCTCTGAGATTTCAGAGTGAAATAAAAGTAAACTCTGCTTGAAAACACTTTAGCAGGGAAGCCGGGCTAATTGTAAATCAATGAGTCTTAAAATGCAGCATTGATCTCCAGTTAGAAGTTTGAAAGGGAGAGCGGTAATTACTGTGCTCCAAAGGTAGCTTTTTCTCCCCTAAGTTCTGGGCAGAAGGAAGACTCATTAAGGGCAGCAATTTGGAATGTGGGTAATTAGTTTAAAAAGTACTTTTGTGATACTATTCCCTGGGCTAGAAATGATTGGCGTCTTCCTGGAGTTATAGTTTAGCCTTGACAAGATGTGCTTCCTTTGCTGAGTTTGAGGTTGGCGGATTCTTGGGGTCCTCCCAGGGCCACTGTGGGCGAAGCAGAGGGTGGGCGTGCCGGTGTCTGCCTGCTGTGTCTGTGGGGCGGAGGGGGCGGAAGGCTTCTTAGGTCCCCCTTCCTGGGGAAGCTGGGAAGGGGTTGGTGGGCCTTCTGCGCAGGCTGGTCCTGCCCTTGGCCCACCCTTGGTCTCCATGGCGAGGCCCCGAAACAGGGCGGTCCCGTCAGGCTCCTCTGCCTCGGCAGGTGACAAGCTCACGACCACCGCCTAAACCGGGGCCCTGTGTCCAGTAGGTCTTTCTAGAGGCGTTTGGGGCCTGCGGGCCTTGCACAGGAGGCTGAGCTGACGACCTCCGACCTCCTGCAGGCAAAGCAGGTCCTCGACCCCCTGGCCCCCAAAGGTGGGGGCATGCACCGCAGAGGCACCTAGACTTCTGTAGGCCCCTGCTGGGATCCTCTCTCTCTCTCTCTCTCTCTCCCGCTCCCTGAAGCAAGGAACGGCTTGCCAACAGGAGCAACTCCTGGGCTCCCTGGGCATTTCCGTGTGGTGGTTTTCTTGCCGTCAAGTCACAGCTGGCTTCTGGCGACCCCGGGTGGGGTTTCCCGGGCAAGAGACGTGCAGAGGTGGCTGGCCATTGCCTCCCTCCGCGTCACGAGCCTGGCACTCCTCGGTGGCCTCCCTTCAGAACACACCAGAGCAGGACGGGCTCCGCTTAGCTTCCGAGATGGGGCAAGGTCAGGCGAGCGTGGGCCAGCCCGGTCAGGGCCACGGTCCTCCTTCAGTTGAGCCCCCAAAGCCAGCCTTGTCAGCCGGGTGCTGGCGTCCTGGCCTCGTCAGGGCCTCTGTGTCCATCGGGGGGCCTGGAAAGGGTCGTGCTGGGCTTTAGCCTAGAGGATGCCCGGGCAGATGGGCACCAGCCCCCAGGCCCGAGGGGCTTCGGTTGGCCGTTCAGCTTGCCGGGCCCCACTCCCTCTCGCGGGACGGTGCAGGAGGCCACCACGGGAGGTGGAAGGCACGGGCTCGGCTGGCGGTCTTGGGTGGGGGACCTCGTCAGCCGGCCTACGTGAATCAGAACCGGCCCTGCTCTCCCGCCGCCGCCTCCCTTGCCCCTCTTCTCTGGACGGGCAGCACAGACCCTGCCGCCCGCTAACGAGGCGGGCCGGGCAGGTGAGGGCACAGCCTGAGGCGAGCGAGGGGCCTCGATCTGGATGCTCTGCCCACGGCTGCCGGCCCTCTCCCCACCCCAGCTGCGTGTCCCTTGCTGAAGAAGGCTCTCCGTCTTCTGCCCTCTGGAGCTGGGGGGGGGGAGAGGCGGGTGTCGCTGGGTCGGCCTCAGCGTGTACCCCGGCACCATCCCCTCGAAGCCCCCGGCAGCTCACCGTCGAATTTATTATTTATTAAGTTTGATTTCAGACCACCCTCCCCCAGAGGAACCGGGCTCAGGGCGGCGTACACCCCGATAGCATGCGAACATGGTTGAAAAGAGATGAAAACCAATCAAACACAGCAGCACTTAAAGATGGCGTTAAAATCTCCCAGTGGTGCCACTGGCCTCGCGGGGAGGCTGGGAGTGGGAGTGCCAGAAGGGAGGGAGCCGCCCCTGCCCTCGGCCGGACGCCTGAGAGGCCCCGCGGAGCGGTATCCGGCCCCGCAGGGCACGGGTGCTCTTCGGCCGAGGCTTCCACCGGGGAAGAGGCCCTGGCTCTGGCTGAGGACAGCCGGATGGGGGCGACCCACCGGCAGAAGGGCTCTCCTGGGGGGACTCCCAGGCCGCCGTGGAGGGCTTGAGGGAGCTCCTCTCCCTCTCCAGGCCGCTGGGCGGGGAGGTGGTGGAGGAGAAGGGGCTGGGTCCTCCTCTCCGGAGACAGCCCTCGCCCTGTGGAATGGCTTGCCGGTCACAGTCGGTCTCTTCTGAAGAGAGCCCCCCTTGCGTGAGAGTCCTGTGGGCAGGCTGGGCAAGAGATGGGGGTTTGGTCTGTGGATGTTTCTTGCGGTGCGATTGCAGTCTTAACGTACTCTTTCTTGTGAGTCACTCTGAGCCATCTTGGAGGGGTGAGGGAGGCATTTCCGCAGATTGGTGCTTCCTGCCACCTTTGGGTCTAGGCAGCCCCAAGAAGGCACAAGGACCAGGCAGAAGCTGGAAAGGGTGGGTGGACGGATGGGTGTCGACACCGCCGGCGTCTTCCTCTTGCGGAAGAGCATGCCTGGCATTACTGTGTGGACCGGTAGCTGGACTCCTTCCTTGCTGGGTATTGTACAGGAGGGATTTTTGACAGCAGACCCATCTGTAGCAGAAGGGGGGGGGCTGTGGAAACATGTGCTCTGGGGAAAGGAGACGCCCCTGGCATAGGAGCTTAGGCAGCTTTGCTCTGATGCCGACCTTCTAACATGCGTTGAAGCGAATGGCAGCCGCTGGCCAGAAATTGATTGCATTAATTGATATGCCAATAAGAGAGCTCGTTACCTCTGCCATTGGTTAGGCCAGCTAACAAGTCCTGCTGATCAATGAAACCAATAAAGATTTCATCCATTAATGAGCAACATGTTAATTAATGTTACCCATAAGTGAATTAGCCAGAGTAGCTAATGTGCTGGTTAGTGCATTGAATAGCAGGCTGTGGTCAGTCAGTGTGGGGAGGGGGGTGTCAGCGGGGCTGGTGGCTGGGAGGGGTGGCCTCTTGGTTCCGGAGGAGAAGGCGTGAGAGGGGACCGCTTGCCCCCTTTCCTGCCGCAGCGGGTGCCGGAAGAATTCCAGACCCTTGGGTGCCATTTCTGCCCAGGAAGGAACAGGGTTGTTTAAAAACGTGACTCAAGGAACACACGGGGGCATGTTGTTTCTTTAATTAAAATGTCTGTACCCTGACTTTCCTCTTGGCTCAAGATGGCTTACAAGTAATAATGAAAGCATTACTGATTAAAGCCAAATTAAATAACCCCCCTCCTCAAAAGATGTCTGCTCTTCATACATTGAAGTGATGTAAAACCGTATCACATTATCTTTTGCTCACTCCTTTCCACAAAAGGCATCAGGTAAACATTCGGTGGAAGGAAGTTCCAGGGCTGTGTTGCCATGTTGGAGGCCACCTCCATGTGGCCACGCCACTCAAACACACGAGCAGAGGCCAAGTTTGGGAGGTTTGGCTCCCAAGCTAAGCCCGGCACAGGCCCAGAAAGTACGGGGAGTCTCTGGAAGACATGAGCACACTTCTCCGTTGAACCTTCTGCACAACTCTTAAAGAGACCCCCCTCCCCTCCCCCCCCCAGCACTTGACAATAGCCTGTCTGAAGGGAGACATAAAGAGATCTCTAAAGTAATGTGTCAGGTGGAGGCAAGGGATAGAGAACTCCGCCTCCCTTCCTCTCAGGGTAATCCAGTGAGGCTGACAGGCAGGGAGTTCAGGACAAGACAAAACAGATGCATAATTTGCTTCCTTCCCCCTGAGTGGGGACTCAGGGCAGCTTACATCCTCCTCCTCCCCTCCATTTTACCCTCACTACAACCCTGTGAAGCAGGTTAGGCTGAGAGAGTGTGACTGTTCCAAGGCCACCCAGCAGGACTCCAAGGCAGAATGGGCCTTCTGGCCTGGGTCTTGCAGACCCTCGTCCGACACTCTGACTGCTGCCCCAAACTGGCTCATGACTTACGAAAAAGTCACCGGGACAGCTCTCCTTTGTTTAAAACGGGGATGGAAATGAACGGAGAATAGGTCTGTGGATTGCTCAGAGCTCAGTGGCTGAACAGACCCTCTGCCTTCAGGAGCAGACTGCTCAGGAGCAGCCACAGGGTGAGCCGTTGGCCTTTGTGTCCTGCTTGGGGGCCTCCTGTGAGCACCTGGTCTGCCCTTGTGTGAAGCAGGGTGCCAAACGAGGTGGGCTGCTGCGTTCGTCCGTTAGGGCGAGTGAAGAAATGCTTTTTTTTTCTTTGGAGGGTTGACACGAGCAAAACCTTCACTCTGAGTTTTAAAAGCCCCCCCCCCCAGGCAGAGGACAGGCAGAAGGGGGGGGCATCAATTCAACGGCTTTCCAGACTTACCCCAGGCACCTTCAGACAAAGGCTAACAGGTCTAGCTAGGGACAATTGGATAGGGCAGTTGTGTCCCCCCCCCAAGCAGGGAACAGAGATTTGGAGAAATTAAGACTAGGAAGACATCTGGAAGACATTTCTAGAGTCTTGAGGAAAAGCTTCCTTGACCTAGCCTGACCGGGTCAGTGGAAGGGGAAAGGGAGAAGATAAAATTCCTGGAAGCAAGCAGGGAGGGCTCTTTATGGAGCTGAGTCCATCAGTGCAGACGGAACTCTTAACTGAGGTCTGGAGGAGGCAGCCATTGACCATGTGCTGGCCTGAAGAGCTGGAGGAAGCTGCAAGGTAATGGCTACCCAGTAGAGATCGATAACATCCTAAACTAAGGAGCCTGTCCTATATTATAACAGCTGATAGAGCATGTATAGAGAGAGAGGGACAGAGAAATTGCTTTTTACCCATTTCTTTTGAATCCCTTGCTCAATCTGGCGCTGTGCTAAAAGTATGCTTGTGAACATTTTCTCTTTAATAAATACTTTATAACTTTGAATGCTGGTAGTGGTTCTCTGTACCACATAGACCTCCCCCCTTTTGGACATGCTATTTTAAAAGGAGCACCAGGGGGAAGGCAGGCAGTTGGCAAGGGGCTATTCGTCCAGGGGCGTGCAAGGCAGTAAACAGTCCCCATGGTGACCATACGCTAGGCAGCGGGAGACCCAGAGGCAAGTCCTCAGATCTTGGAAGGGAAGCTGGGAGTCCTGACCCTCTCCATGGGCAATTCCGTACAAAGGTCAGGTGATGGCTGTGGTTACCTGAGAGAGAAAAGCCTTTCCAGGTGTTGAGAAAACCTTGGAGGGCAGGGTTGAACAGGGCCTGCAGACCAGAGCAGACCTGATCTGCCACAGGGTGTTTCCTTCATAAGAACATAAGAGAAGTCATGTTGGATCAGACCAGTGGCCCATCCAGTCCAACTCTCTGTGTCACACAGTGGCCAAAACCCAGGTGCCATCAGGAGGTCCACCAGCGGGGCCAGAATTCCAGAAGCCCTCTCACTGTGGCTCCCCCAACCGACAAAAGTACAGAGCATCACTGCCCCTGAGAGAGCGTTCCATCTATAACAGGGGTGTCAAACATGCGGCCTGGAGGCCGGATCAGGCCCTCGGAGGGCTGCAATCCGGCCCACAAGGTCCTGGCTGTTTCCTGCTTCCTTTTCCAGTTCTGCTGCTGCTACATCACAGCTTACTTACCAGCCTCTCAATTGCACAGGAGAGGTAGATAGGCAAGCCTCTACTGTGCAAGGTTTGCAGCTTACAGATACACACCTGAACAGCATACTCAGGATTGGTACAGCACAGGCATTTTGATGCAATAATTCAGAGCAAGAGGTGTCAGTTATCAGACACTGTTAAATAGACAAAATATTGCAAGAGTGCTGATTATTTAAGCAGGTTTTATTTAAAGTTTAAAAAATCTTTAATTGTGTTTGTTTGTGTCCTTTACCTGGTATTACATTTTATGACACACATGGCCCGGCCCAGCAAGTTCTCATTTATGTCAGATCCGTCCCTCATTACAAATGAGTTTGACACCCCTGATCTATACCTTGTGGCTCATAGCCACTGATGGACCTCTGCTCCAGATGTTTCTCCAGTCCCCTGTTGAAGCCGTCCATGCTTGTAGCCACCACCCCTTCCTGTGGCAGTGAATCCCACGTGTTAAAGGACTCTTTGGGTGAAGAAGGACTTCCTTTGATCTGTTCTAAGCCTACTGCTCATTAATTTCATGGAGTGCCCACGAGGTATTGTGAGAAAGGGAAGAAAAGTACTTGTTTCTCTGCCTGCTCTGTCCCATGCATCATCTTGTAAACCTCCGTCATGTCACCCCTCAGCCGTCGTTTCTCCACACTAAAGAGCCCTAAGCGCCTTAACCTTTCCTCATAGGGAAGGCGTTCCATCCCCTTAATCATTTTAGTTCCCTCTTTTGCACCTTCCCCAATGCTAGAGTATCTTTTTTGAGGTGCGGTGGCCAGAACTGTACACAGTATTCCAAATGAGGCTGTGCCAGCGATTTATACAGGGGCATTACGGTACTGGCTCATTTTGTTTTTAATCCCCTTCTTAATAATTCCCTGTGTAACATTTGCCTTTTTTATTGCAGTCGCACACTGAGTCGACATCTTCAGTGAGTTATCTGCCATGACTCCAAGATCTCTCTCCTTGTCAGTTAGCACCAGTTCAGACCCCATCAACATATATTTATAGTAAGGATTTTCGGCTCTGATGTGCATCACTTTGCATTTGCCCACATCGAACCTCATTTGACACAATGACCTCCAGTCACCCAGCCTCGACAGATCCCTCTGGAGCACCTCACAGTCCTCCCTGGTTCTCACCGCCCTGATCAACTTAGTGTTGTCCACAAACGTAGCCACTTCACTGGTTACTCCCAACTCCAAATCATTAATGAACAAATTAAAAAGCACCGGACCCAGTACTGAGCCCTGCGGTGCCCAACTGCTTACCACCTTCCCCTGTGAAAACTGCCCATTTATACTCAGTCTCTGTTTCCTGTTAATCGATTAGTTTTTAATCCACGAGAGGACTTGTCTTCTTATCCCATGACAGCTGAGTTTATTTAGGAGGCTTTGATGAGAACTTTATCAAAAGCTTTCTGGAAGTCTAGCTAAACAATATCTATGGGATCACCCTTGTCCATATGTTTGTTCTCCCCCAAAGAACTCTAAAAAGTTAATGAGACAAGATCTTCCTTTACAGAACCCATGCTGATTCTTCCTCAGTAGCTTTTGTTCATCAATGTGCCTACTAATTCTATATTTAATAACAGATCCCACCAACTTACCCAGTATGGCCTGTAAGTTTCTGGAACTCCTCTGGGACCTTTTAAAAAAGATGGGCATAACGTTAGCTACCTTCCAGTCCTCAGGAATTTGTGCAGATTTTAGTGATAGGTTGCATATTTTTGTCGGGAGATCCACAAGTTCACATTTGAATTCTTTCAGAACTCCTGGATGGGCCATCTGGGCCTGGTGAGATGTGTCAGTTTTTAATTTCTCCATCAGTCATAGGACCTCCTCTCTAATCACCTCAATCCGACTCAGGTCTTTCGACACGCCTCCCAAAATGGGGGTTCTGGAGTGGGCAAGCACTTCCCATCTTCCACAGTGACGACAGAGGTTAAAAAAATGCACTCAGCTTCTCTGCCATTTCCTGATAATCTTTCAGTAATCCTTTTACTCCTTGGTCATCCAAGGGCCTACTGCCTCCCCGGCTGGTCTTCTGCTTCTAATTTACTTGAAGACATTTTTACCGTTGGTCTTTATGGGGTTTTTTTTGCAATGTGTTCCTCATAGTCCCTTTTTGCCTGTCTGATGACCAACTTGCATTTTATTGGCCACAGCCTGTGCTCCCTTTTATTTACCTCACTCAGACTAGCCTTCCACCACTTAAAGGAATCCCTCTTGCCTTTTGCTACTTCCATTACTTTGTTCGTTAACCATGGAGGCCTTTTTTATACATCTTACTTGTACCTTTTCTAACCTGCAGTATGTGTTTTATCTGAGCTTCTAGTACTGTAGTTTTAAATAGTCTCCAAGCTTCCCAAAGAGATTTGACCCTCCTTACCTTTCCTTTCAATTTCTTCTTCACAATTTTCTCTCGTTTGAGAGAAGTTTCCCTTTCTAAAGTTAAATGGGGCCGTGTTAATCTTTTTGGACAACTCCCTATTTACATAAATGCTAAACTTAATAGCGTTATGGTCACTGTTCCCAACCAAGGCTATCAGGTTTACCTCTCTCACCAGGTTTCAAGCATTACTTAGGACCAATTTGAGGATCACCTCCGCCCTGGGAGGTTCTGTGACCATCTGCTCCATGGCATAGTGATTGAGAGCATCTAGACACCCAGTCTCTTTCTCCTGACTTAAATACCTATTGACCCAATCAATGTGTGGGTAGTTAAAATCACCTATTATGACACACATATTTTGTCTAGCTGCTTTCCTTAATTCTTTTGCTGTTTTCTTTTTTTGTGTCATCCTCTAGCCTTTGATCTGGTGGGCAATAACAGACTTCCTTTTGGGCCCTCTCGTTCCATCCATGCTGTTTCTGTAAGCGAATCTATTTCTCTTAGATTCTCAGTCGTATGGGCCTGTATCCCCTCTGACAGACAGAGCCAATCCACCTCCGACCTTTCCCTCCCTATCCTTCTAATATAATTTATATCCAGGAATCGCTCCATCTGCCTTGAGTTCCTCAGAGTAAGGGTGAGATAGAATGGTAAGGAATGGAGTGTTGCATTGAGAAGAGTGGGTGGAAAAGAGAGAGTCTTCTGGCCTGAGGGAAGGTGGTGTGGCTGGTGTGGGAGGACAGGGCCGGTGGGACTGAGAACGCCATGGATGGATGGTGCCTGAAACGCTGCTGCGGTGCCTCCCAGCGCCAAGCATGAGACTTCCTTGTGGCATTTCCTTTGCATTGTTAGGTATTGACCCTGGGAAGACCCCTTGTGGATTCCCTAATTGGAAATTAATACCAGATCAATGCCATGAGCCATTTGCATATTGATCATAAACAACTTTGAAGGCACCAAGTGTGTCTCGGATCAATAGGGCTCTCGGCAGGCTACGGCGGAAGTGCCTCCCTTCGTCTGTACTCAACACGCAGTTAATGATTGGAGACGTTCTGTAAGCTGGAGAGGGGAACACACACGGACTTCTTTTGCTGGGGGGGCACGATATGGGAGCAGCTCGAGCCCTGTTGGAAGCCTTTTGGGCACCCTCCTTGACCCCCTTTTCTGGGCCATGAGAGGTCCTTTCGTTCTGCTGAGGAACAGCTGCCGGAGCAGCTAATGGTGAGAGCAGTGCTCTTAGCATAGGTCCTTCTGGAGCCAGCTCCTGGCTGTGGCTCTGCGGCTTGAGCTGGGAGTCTTCTGTGACGGGCTGGGAGCTGCATCACTCTCCTGATCCCACTTCTCAGAGGCTGCCAAGGGTGGAGAAGGGCCAGACGTTCGAGGCAAAGTTACCAAGACAGGGACTTCAGCACCTTGTCCTGAGGGCTAGCGGCTGGGCTGTTTGTCATCCCCCTTCTCTATCTTGGAGGGAATGCAAGGGAGGGCTCCCTCTCCACAGGCAAGAAGGGGTTTTGTTTCCCCTCACTGGTTCATCCGGAGTACGACCAAAGGGACACCAGCTCCTTCCATGCAAAGGGGAAGGGGAGGGAAGGCTGGGCCCAGCAGAGCGGCTCAACTTGTCCAACTTGGAGCTGCCTCTGAGCGAGCCTCCACGGAGGAGAAACTGTTGGAGTCGCAGGCTGGGGTACCTGAGCAGCTGCAGGCCTGGCTTTAGGAAGATGGCACTATGAGTTGGTTGTCCAAAGGGGGCCGTGGGGAAGATTATTAGTGGCACCTCGCCCCTTGGGCAAAACCCAAGCCTGTTGACTTGCATCTACAGCAGTGATGATGATGAGGCCCCGTTGACCATTCCTGCCAAAGGCCGTGGCTGGGGGGAGAACTTAGGGCCTCGGCCTCGATACATCTCTAGGGGTATGCAAAACAACCAACTCACTATTTTTCGGGTTCAGGTGTATTGACCCCCCCATCAGTATTTCCCAATATTCCCAAATCCCAATATTGGTATGGTACTCAGATTTGGGTAATATTTGGGAAATCCAAATTTTTTCAGCTCCATTATACCCCTTGGGGACCTTTATAATCAATGGTCCCTATAGGGTATAATGGAAAATTGATCCAGGATTATCGAGGACTCTAAGGGGCTGCTTTTTGCAGAATAGCTGCTGGTGCCTCTCCTCAAACCCCCCCCCCCCAAGTCTCAAAAAGATTGGACCGGGGGTCTAATTCAATGGGCCCCCCAAGCAGGTTCCCCCATCATTCATTGAAACCATTGGAGGGGAAAAGATCACAGTCTCTTTAAATGCCTTCTCCAACCATGCAACTTTGCGGCTTGGAGAACTCCAAAGGCATTTATAGGGCACACATTCCCTTTAAACATCTTCCGAGTGAACTCGCCAGGCCAAGATTGGCCAGGGTGGTGGGAGCTCTCAGCTCTGCCCCCCCCCCCCCAACTGCTTCTCTCTTGCAGCTTGGAGGTGCAAGAGGAGCCAGCCCAGGATTGCCCAGCTCCACGCCGCCCCAGCTGATCCTCTCTTGCCAGTTCCGAGGGGTGCAAGAGGAGCCAGTGAGCACCACCCAAGGCAGCATGGGGCTGTCAGCGCTGCACTGCCTCGACTGGGGCTGCTGGCTCACGGTATAGTTGATACACCTGAATAGAAGCTTTAAAAATTGGCTTTTTTCGGGCTCAGCTATATTGTTAGCTGAATACAGATCTCTAATCTGTATTTGGCTTAAACAATAGCCAGAAAATACTGATAAGGTATTTTTCGGGGGGGGGGGGGTTGGTTTAGTTTATGCCGAATGCAGACCCCTATACATCTCCTGTCCCTTTTTGCAAAATCTAAAAACTCTGCCCCTTTGAGTTCCATCTTCCATTTAATGCTCCACGGTTGAGCTCATCCTTTTTCATGCAGAACGCCCCAGATCCATCTCCAGTTCCACTGTGGGAAAACTCTGCCTGGGCCCTTGGAGAACAAAGGCCCAGAAGGATCATCTGGCTCTACGCAGTATCGGGCAGCTTCCTAGGAATGGATGGGTGCCCGTGGCTGAGCTCATGCGGAGGATGCTGTAAGTGAGCCAGACTCCTGGTCTGTCCATGCCAGGCTAGTCCCTTCTGACTGGCGGTGCCTCTCCAGGGCCTCTGTGTGTGTGTGGGGGGGAGATGTCTTGTCTTCCACATCCCCTCCTACCTAATCCTTTTAGCGGGAAATGCTGCCTGGGACAGAACCTGGCAGAGCTAAGGGCAGTGTGGTGGTCGGAGTGTTGTTCTAGGAGCTGGGCTGAATCCTCCCTCTGCCATTTTATTGGTTCATTCACTTACTTCATTTATAGCCCACCTTTCTCACTAGAATCAAGGCAGACTACAGAATACAGAAAACAGTTCAGTCATGTGACAGAAGGTATCCAACGAGCAATGCAATCGGCACGAGCAGAAAACAAGGCAAACCAGCAAAAGTTTCTGCAGCACAACATACCCTGAAGCACAGCCGCTGTGACTTTTGCAGCAGCAGTGGCCTTCCTCTCAGGCAGAAAGAGAGTTCCAGGCAGGGATCCACGTTGGTCTGCAGCAGCAGAACAAAATTTGAGTCCAGGAGAACCTTGAAGACCAGCCACATGTCTCAGCCGGCATATGAGGTGAAGGGTGTTGCACCTGGAAAAGTGAGCTTTGACGCACAAATGCCTGTGCCCTGGAAAGGGTCTTTTGATGTGCTCCTGGACTCGGATTTGGTTCAGCCACCAAGGAATCCCGTAGGCACCCCTGCCTGCCCGCCTGCCCTCTCCACAGGCCTCCAGTGGGGTGAGAGTCTGCGAGAGTCCCCTCGGAGCAGGGCAGCACCTGAGCCCTTAGAGAGCCACTCTCTTCCAGAGCGTTGCGCTTCCTCGCATGGCCCGTCGTGTTCTGGCGGGTGGCTCCGTCATCCCTCCCCGGCGTGCTGGAGATCTCCTGGCCCTCTGAATCCATCCTCTTTTCTGCCTGTCACCCCTCCATCCGTGAGGTGCCCTTCTTGGTTTCGTCTCCACAGCCCTGAACCTTGGTTTGCCACATTTTCTGGGCATAGCGTGAATCCCAGCTGATTCTGGGCTGAAGAATCAAAACTGAAGCACGCCCAAGGCTGAGGTGTTAACTGGTCTGGAAGGGTGCTGCTGTGGAGGGACTGGATCCACGTGTCCTGGATGGTGTGGAGCTGGCTTTTCCTGAGCAGGTCAAGGGCCTGGGTCCCTGTGGCCCCTGCCTCGCTGTTTGAGAAGCAGGTCGGCACAGCGGCCAGGAACACCTTCTGTCAGCTCTCTCCTTTCTTGGACTAACTGATCCGTGGCTCCGTAACCTCACGAATGGATTACTGTCCGGCACTCTGTGCTGGGGTGCCCTTGAAGACACCCTGGAAACCGCACCAGGTCCAGAACGCAGCTGCCCGATGGTTGTCAGGGGCTAGCCGAGGGGAGCATGCCTTGCCCGTTCTGAAGTAGCTGCATCAGCTGCAGGTTTGTTCCTGTATTCAATTCAAGGTGTGCCTGTTAGGACCTTTAGAGCTCTTCATGGCCTGGGACCTGCGTCCCTGAAGGGCCGTCTCCTCCCGTTTGTTCCCATTCACCAACTGCTGGGTGCCACCTTCTAGGGTGGGAGGGCTTGTGCCTTTTCCATCAGGGCACCAGCTCTGTGGAAGGGGTGCCCTAAAGAGGTGAGGGGGGCCCCCCATACCGGCACTGCAAGCCTCGCTCGTTTGATGGGCTGTGAGGTGGGAGGTGTTTTGTGTGGGGGGGATGTCATTTCATTTTAGTTTAAGTTGTTCTTGTAAGCTGTATGCTGCCATGAGCTGAGGGAGAAGGCAGGGCATAAATATTTTAATTAAGAGGTGAATACCGCTTAGGAGGAGTTGGGAAAGGGGTCAATGCCACCGTGTTTGCCAAATGAGGTAAGATGGCAGGCGCTGGGGCAGGGCCTGGCTCGCCTGGCTCTGCTGGGCCCCCAGAGAAAGTCATCTCCTCATTGCCCTCTGGACAGCCAAGCACCGTTTGCCAGGGCTGCCTGTGGTGGAAAGTTGCGTGTCTGACCGAGGCTCCTTCTAAATGCGTGGCGGGCTCAGCAGTAGAGCAGCCGGCTGCTGCGCACGCGGAGAAGTCCAGCTGCCGTCTCCTGTAGCCGACCTCAGAGGAGACCGTCCTCGGAGGGAGACGCGCTGCCCATCGGAGTACAGAAGACTTGAGAAAATCCACGAAGGTGAAGGAACTGATTCCCAAGCCCCCCCCCCCCCGTTCTAGCTGACCCAAGCAGAGAGTCTCTCTGAGCTTGTGCGGAGTAGCTGCAGGAGCAGGTCGAGGGCTGTGGGTCCCGGTCAGCGTGGAGGGCAGCTCTGGTGCCGGCTGGTGGGCTCCCTGCCTGCTTCTGTCTTGGTTTTCTCTCCTTTTCAGCGCACCTTTCCCCCTTTCTTGTCTCTCCCAGTGCTCCTTTTGAGGCAGGGTCCTGTGGGCGTCTTGAGAGATGCAGCCTTTTAAATGTCATAAGAACATAAGAGACGCCAATGTTGGATCAGGCCAAAGGCCCATACAGTCCAACACTCTGTGTATCTTTGAGTGTCAACAAGAAAGGTGGATGGTCAATGAAACCATGAGAGAGAGTGGGAGAGAGGGAAGTGTGGCCTAGTGGTGAGCCTGGTGGAAGAGGGCTGGGAAGACCCGGGTTCACATCCCCACTATGCCATGGAGACTGGCTGGGTGACCCTGGGCCCCTCTCTCTCTCTCTCTCTCTCTCTCTCTCTCTCTCTCTCTCTCACTCTCGCCTCCCTCCGGGTTTTTTTCCTCCGGGGGGGGGGGTTGTTAGGAAAATAAAATGGAAGCGGGGCGGGCAGTGTCGCGTGTTGCTCTGGGTCCCCCCAGGGGAGAGAAGTGGGGCATAAATGTCGGGATGCCTAAAATCCTACAAGGCGGCACCGAAGAGTATGGTAGGGTTTAATCCCCCACCCCTGTCCTTCCGGGCCAGTCTAGAGGCAGACCATTTCCACACAAACTTTCCTGAGCAAAGGTACCATTTCTTCTCTCGTAAATCAAGGGTGTGCCAACCGGCTTCCAAACGGGGGCTCCCCAGGCAGGTGTGGAATGCGGAGTCTGCTCAGGCAACCGAGGGGCACGGTGGTTGGCTGCCGCATGCGCGCCCTTGTCCACTGCCCAGTTGGGGCGGCTGCCGTTTCGAGCTTGACGGAAGGGAGGTGGGCCCAAGGAGCCCTGCCCGGAGAGGGCCTCTGGGCCTCTCCGTTGCCTCCCAGACCTGTGAAACAGCCCCCGGCAGAGGGAGGACTTGCCCTGGGCTCCCCCGGCAGTGCTGCCGAAGGCCTGGCGGCAAAGGGTCTCTCCGCCGTCAGTGTGGCCCTCCTGGAGCCTGCCTCTTTCCATTGTTGGTGCCCTGGTGCCTTCAAGGAGCTCAGGCTGGTGTCGTGAGCGTTCTCCCCGTCCCCCTCCTGTCCTCACGACAGCCCTGTGAGGTGGGTGAGGCTGGGGAAAGAAGTGTGTGGCTGTGGCCCCGGGTCGCCCCAGGAGCCGTGGGGCTGAAGGCCGAGCCGTGGTCTGCTCTTGGGGGGGGGCGGCCTGCCTGCCTGCCAGAGCGGCCCCTGCTGGCTAGGTGGGGGCGGGGGTCATCCTTTCGTGTTTCAGAGAAGCTGCTCTGTGTACAATTAAAACTTGTTTCTGGTAAACCTCATTCCAGGAAGATGAGCTTTTAACAAAAGGCTTTTGACAGCTGCAGGGTATTTCAATTTTTTTTAAGCCGAATGAAAAATCAATATATTTTTCTGAGTTATACATATTCAGAACAGGCGGGATATTTCCATTATAATGGAAAATGGGTGTCTGTGCCCATCTCGCCTGTCAGAGCCGGACCATCGCATTTTCCAAGCCACTGCTAAATATTTCAAACCCGATTTGATTGTGGTTCATGACAGCTAATGTTTCTCGGCTCTTGAGTGTCGGCGGGGGGGGGGGG